>NC_048914.1:1989149-2144602 GCF_011077185.1 Oxyura jamaicensis | reverse complement strand
CCGTGTGCTTTGATGTGCCAAACCCCCACCAGGCCCCCCCCTCTTGTCTCGGGGGGGGGGGGGGGGGGAAGTGTGTATTTGTTTCATTTTCATCCACTGGTTACAGCTGCTAGATTTTGTGTCTGCTGCCTGTGTGTACCTTACCTGTGAAAAAACCTTATTCAGCCAAAGAAGGAATAAAGGGTTAAGTCACCAGAGTCAAACTTTGTAAAGGCCGCAGCTGGAGCTGGTTGTGGTGCAGGTGGAAGGGGCCTCTTCACAGGGCCGCTGTGGTAATGGCTGACTGCTGGGGCTGCTTGCTCTTGGCTGAGCAGGTTTATATTTGGTGAAGGTAAATCCCTCTGCTCTAAGCAAAATCTAGGTGCTGGAGCTGCTGTGACTTGCACAGCTTTTGTCTGGTTTTGCTCCCACCTCTGAGAAACAGTTGGTGGCAGCACCTGAACAGGAGAGAGCAAACCTGCAAATTGTTTCCTGGCCTGCTCTGAAGCCTGAAATGAGAGTCTCAATTTTCTGTAGCCTGTGCTGTGGGTGTAATTGGCAGGGGTTTGGTAGCATGGGGGGCTGTGGGGCCAAGCTGTGTGAGAATTGGTCAGGGAGCGGGTCAGAGATGTTTCCAGCGAGCTCTGGAAACGGAACAGCTGCCTGCCAAATCTTCAGCCCGTCATGGGAGCTTGGAGCACCTCTGAGGAGACAGGTTTGGGACAGGTCAGGAGATTCAAAAGGAGACACTGGAGCAAAGAAGGAGGTGGCAAAAGTGGAGATACCTGAGTGAAGCATGTAGGGAAGGGTGGGGGGAAGGATGTGAGGATGGTGACATGGACCCCAGGAAGTGCTGCGGGTTGTGGGGGGATCCAGCCAGAGCGGGTGGAGGGAGTTGGAGATGAGGAATGGCAAAAAATCAGAGCAGGGCCCTGACCCCAATCTCAAGTGGGATGCTTGCCTTAGCAAAGGGACTGAGTGTAATATGGGGACAAGGATAGGGGACTGTGGAAGGGGAGAAAAGCTGTCTGGTGTAAAGCTGAGAATTTTCTCCAAGTCCCACTTTGATTTTTGGTTATTTTTCTTTATACCAAAATCAGTAATTAAAAGTTAATGCTGATGGGCAATAAATTAAGTGAAATTCCCTGGCTTAAGATAGTTTTGTCTCTAACTCTAGCCCTTGATTTGAAGATGGAAGAAACGCAGTGCCAAACACCCAAGTGAGATTTCATAGCTTGCAGGTGCAAAGATAAAGTTTTCAAAAGCTCTGAAGAAAGTCTCAGTGGGATGCACAGGTTGTTGAGATACTCGGCTCTTTATAATTTTATTTGTCTGTACTATCAAGAACCTAAATACTTGTAAACAGCAAAACGCTTGTGTTTCAGAAGCCCTAAATGTGTTTTGTTGAGCCAAGCCTGCTGGTGTAACTGAAAGGAATGGAAGTTTACTAACACGTTTGGCCCTTTCTCATTACAGCAGATGTAGACCAGCATAGTATTATAAAATGGCTGTAACTTTCTGGTAGAAACAGAAGGAATCTTGTGATGGTAAATAATGAATGTGTGTGGCTGGGCAAGGAGGGATTTTTGCAATATTGATATGCTACTTAGACAATTGAGGGGAGGAAAAAATCCAGACCTGTTACCGTTCCTTACAACACAGTGAGAGGGAAAATGCAGCAGGAATGTATCACAGCCAAGAGGTTAGGCAGGTTACTGGAGGAAGTACAGCAGTTGGCTAGCCAGAAGTCTGTCTTGAAGCTTGAATAGCAAAACTAAAGAGTAAAGAAAAAGCTTGCTTGCATCTTTCTGATATCCAAGTCAAAAGGATTCCCCAAAATGTAAAGCAGCACGTGGCAATGACACTTGTGCTCTTGTGTTGCAGAGATGTGACTGACTGCTAATGAGCCAACAGTTGCTGTATATTCCACCGACCTTAGTGAAAATCTTTTTGCTCAGCACCTCTGCCCTAGGGCAGGCATCCAAATGATATGCAAGTGGGCAATATGACAATTAGTGAGCTCTTCTAGGCAGGTAGTACATGTTGAGCATAATAAAATTGAATCGACATCTTGGAGGTTATGGGTTTTTGATGACTCTGTTCCTGAGGTAGTAGTATTTCATTTTGAAGGTGCTCACAAAATTAATTAATTTTTTCTTTATACTATTAACAAAGCTATTAAGTAACCGGATGAGACAAAAGGTGGGATATATTGAATCAAAAGGTTGAGGTTTTAAGGTTTTTCTTTACTTTTGCCTGCATAACTGTGTTTGTCTGGGTTCAGTCTCACTGAAGCGAGAGATTGCTAAGTTATGCTGCTGCAACTGAGAAGAGCATCCTCTTTTAAGAAATAAGTTCTGTGCAAATCCTTTTTCATTTTCTTTTGGCATTTGTTGCAGCAAGATAACTTGCATAGCCTTATGCAAGTTATTAATGCTACCGCTAACGGGATTGACCTTACATTTGACAGAAAGCCATTCTAAATTAGTTTTGAGTCATATTTCTTTGTACGGTACTGGTTAAACTTGAAAGAAGATAGTTTTGTTTCCTTTTGTTTGTTTGTTTTGGAATCCTAGGTACCTACTTCATGTCAGCCTGACAAGTCATATTTGTGAAGAACAGAATTCTGTTTTATATGAACCTACAGAATTTCTTGAGAGTCTTAATATGAATATGCCGCTATTATTTTAATAATGGCATAATGTACAGTATTATGTTGTATGATAAGGAAATAAGGCATTACGTGGGGACAATTGTAAGGGCTTCTCTTGTGCTTACTTTTGGGGTAATATTCAATGGGTTTGAAACTAAGAGAAATATTTTTGATCTTAATAAGTAAACAGTTATGTCTTGATGAATTTCAGTGGTAACACTGAGATCTTGATTATCTCCTGACTTGTCTAGCCATTTTTATTAGTGTGAAGTTGGCACAGCATGCTAAAATATGGATGTAGCAATGCCTTGTGGTTTAGACTACCTACACAGTGAAGCATTGTAAATTGATGGTCTTTAGCAGACTAACAGCATTACTGTGACCTCTGGTGTTTGGAAATATTGATGATAATAACAACGATTTGAGAGACACTCTGTGGTCCCCTGGTGAAAGTAAATGTGTAATTAGATAGCTGAATTAATAATGTTGCATTTGAGTTAGCTGAGGTGCCAAAAGGCTAAAAGAACTCCCCAGGGACTCATGACAAGTTCATGATAGAGCTTAAAATGAAACACAAATATCTTTACCTCACTGCCTTCTTGTTGCCACTAGACAAAACTGATAATTGCTCTTATTTATTTATTTATTTAAAGTTTTTAAGGAGGGTCCATATGTTCCAAAATATGGGCTAGGCAAAATGCCAAGCCTTGAAGGAAAAACAGCTTGGCATAAGTAGTATTTGCATTTCATTGCCCTCAGTATTTCTCTGTCCATCTCCTGCAGATTGACAGGGATGCTCTTCAATGGAAAATGTACAGTGTGGTCAAAGGGCTGAAGAGCATACAGGGAGCTCCTTTTGCAAATTCTGCTTCGAAGGTAAGTCATATAAACACACTTCTGTAAATCAATTTAATTTATGTAATTGAGGAGACAAATTAGAGAAAACAACCTAGTGACAAACTATTGTAATTACAGAAAATCATCCAGTGAACTAATTGAAGTAATAATCTATCAACAACATGTATACATTCACACACCTTGCTAATACAGTAATTACAGAGGATAAAGCTGGTGAAATGCTGTCATCTTCTTTACAAAGGGAGAAATGAGCAGAAGTCTGAACTTTTTCAAGACTTGATTTTTGAAAGTTATGTGAAGTTAAGTTCCTGTCATGCCTTTGTTACTGCTTAAGACAGTCAGTTGCAGGCAGAAATTCTGCTTTGAACATTGGGTGAGGTCTTAGAACCAGTGCACTCTTTGGAAAGGAATTTTTGTTTGATTTGTGCTCCATTAACAGTTTGTGATGTGAGTTTTAATAGTTGACAAGTGTATCTTATGTTGATGTACAGTGTATTCCCCAGGATGTTCCTGCAATATTAATCTCTGGGCAGTGGTGATCATAGTTAATGATTTATTATTAAAATTGGTCAGTTAATAATTATTACTATAATTGATCATTTTGAGTAAATAAGCTACTTATTTGCATTCATGCTGACTTTTTAATTCCTATCTCTTGCACAAGGAAAAATGAGTGGGAGCAAAGGTAGTTCTGCTTAGCTACCGTTGTTTTTGACATAATGTATAATTACACCTATAATTCCATTTAATACCGTGTAAATGAAGTAAATGAGATGAGGTGCAAGCATGACTTCCCTACTACAAGTATCCCAACCTTCTGACACAGTCTTGATGACTAGAGTGTAAGAGATCAAGTTTTTACTTTTGTGCTTATGCCCTGCTCTACAACTGGGCCTATCATGAAAATTAAGACCATTTGCACAGTAAACAGCATTAACCATTTAAAGAAGAGTGGAAAAGGGAAGGGAGAGCACTCCTACCGTAATACTATGAAACATCTCTCAATGGGAATGCTAGGGAAGAAGTACCCAGTGCTATAAAGTTAACAGAAACTGTAGCACGAAGAATGCTCCATGAAAATACTTTGCAAAAAGCTGATGGTATAAACAGAAGAGAGGTGGAAAATGCTTGTGGGGACTTGTTCTGGTTCCCAGCAGCTAGAATTTTTATTATCTTTACAACACACACCAAGACAGTATCAAAGACAATGCCAAGACAGAGTCACCATGGTAAAGCATTTACACACGTGTTCTTTGCTAGAAAAAGAGCATGGAAGAGAGAAGAGATTATGAACTTCAGAGAGGTGCCTTTAAGCTAGGAATGTTTATACACTAGCTGTCAGAAAACAATTCTTCCCTTGCTAACACAGGAACAATCTTCACTTGAGCCAAGTCTCTAAATGAAAGCTGTAGAGATAGCCAGCCTTGAAACTTTGCTTTGAGTCATGGCAATTGGACTGTTGGGATGGCACTAATGTCAAACATCATTAGTGCAGTAAATGTATGCATGCATGCAACAGTTGTTTCTGATGTGGCTCTGTGATTCTGTTGGTACATTTGCTTTGCTCTCTAGATGCGTCATAGCTACAAACGCTGCTAACACGTTGTTTTGAAAAATTTCAGGGAAGCTCTGGTGAGCTGAGGCAGTTCACTGGGTTCTTGGAAACGTTTTTTTTAAAAAAGAGGTGGTTCGGAAAAAGGTTTTAAAAAGAGGTGCGGTTTTGGTTTTGTATTGTTTCTAACAGCTCTGTGTGCTTGGTGTACAACTCTGAGAACAGCATTCTGGATGCCTTATAGAATAAAACATCTTGCTATATGATTTGGCAAGAAGTGGGTTAAACGCTTTCAAAATATGGACTGCTAAGCAGCTTTCCTCTTGGCTTCAAAGCTACAGGGTTGATTTTTGGAGAGAGGGGGTACTGGTAAAGAGTGGAGGTGAATTGTTTGTTGTCGTCTCACTGAATATCTGATTGAAAGTGCAGCATTGCTAGAAGGTCAGAGAAGAAGAGAACAGAAGAGCAGAGATCATTATTTTTTCAATGGAAGCAGAATTAGGCCACTGTCCAACAACACTTTTGCAAATAATTTTATTTAAGACTTCTGAGCTAATTTTACTGATGTTATTCAGTATCTTATTTCAGAACTAGTTCCATTTAAATCAGAGTATAAATGCTTAAAACTTTTCTGATGTATTTCGTCATCTTGAAATATTCCCATTGTAATTCTTGTTGTCCTTGTATTTAATACATGTGCAGTACATAAAAATGTATTGGATAAATATTGTATCTTTCAACCATTTTCTCTGCTATACTGGTCTCCTTGTGTTTCCTGCTGCAATTTGCTTTGCTCTCCTTTTTTTAATAAGATTTACAATTGGAAACTTTCTGTGGTCTGATTTTCTTTTATTTTCTTTTTTTTTTTTTTTAACCCTTGCTCTACAAAGAGAAATGGGCAACATGTAGCCATTCAGTAAAGCTAAATCTCATTTTTGTAAGAATTATGCAAAATAAATAAATAAATTTAACTTATTTACTGAAAAAAACATATCTACGAAGCTTTGAGTTATACTATTGACTTCTACTGCAGTGTAAAGTGGAAAACAGCACGGGGATAAAAGTGGGAGAATAAAAAAGGAAGCTTGATAAGTGCCATTTTCCCCCCCTGAAGAATAAAGCTTTACACTTGGCCACAAACCTCTTCTTTCTTGGTAATATATATTTAGAATGATTTAAGAGTACTTAAGCATTTTAGATGCGTATTGCAGTATGTCTGAAGCTGTGCTCTTTTTCTGTGGCTTTGAATAAATGAAGCACTATCTTAGGTATTGTCCTCCATTACTGTACTATCTGAGCAACTCTAAATCTTTTAATGTACTTACTCTGACAACACCCCTATGAGTTAGGGAAGTTCTGTTATCCTTCTCGGGGTGAAAAACTGAAAAACAAAGAGGTTCAGACTGAGATTTTCTTTATAGGCTCTTTGCCTTGACTTGAGTGAGAATGATGTTATCACACTCAGCTTTCTCTGGTTCTCAGACATAGTAAACTAACTTGTGAATGACTGAGTGCCTACAGTTTGCTGAGGTTTTTTGGTCTTTTGAACAAATTGAATCCCTATTTATATGATTGTCCCTAGGAGTGGAAGTTGCATGGTTTATGTTCCTGTCCTGCATGCATAGCTAGCAGGATGTCACCATCCCTTTCCTCTCCTACCTTTGTCATATAATTTGACTGTACATTCCCAATGGAGCCCTGATTTAAAGTGTGATTTCTTACTGCTAATAAACTGTGTAACTGTCTTATGGTTTTCATCATATATAGCTTGAACTCAATGATTTTTTGACCCAGAAACAAGATTTAATCCAATTTAATCTGATTTTAAACCTATGGAAGTGGAGTAACAGTTTCATTTTAACAGCAAAAGGTGCTTTTTATAAGGGTTTATTTTGTATCTCTACACCTACTGTAATGTTCAGTAGTGCAGATCAATTTTGTACTTTGCAGTTCCATTAAAAGTACAGATTTTTGGAGAGCGTAGTGTGCGAGATAGTAGGCTGCAACCAGAACCTCAGATATTGAAGGGTAAAAGTGAAGAGGTGCTTTTGGGTGTCGAAAGAAAGAATGCACTAAGTCTACCTGCTCTTTAAATCTCTATAGTGCTTTTTGCTAAATATACCGATCAGATCACACAGAGCTCTGTGTATCATAATGACCAAGCAAGCAGACTGTTTGGTTCTTCAGACAGTTTTCTAAATAAATTTTTCTAGGCTATTCATGGTCCGTGGAACAATTACCTCCCAAGGAGAAAATGTAAGACGGAGAGATAAAAAGTTGTTCGAAACTGACTGCACACCTAATCTGAATGCAGCAAACCCAATGTGTACACGTTTGACAAGAGTAATTAAGCATCATTTGAGATATATACAGGCCTGTTTTATCTGCTAAAGAAAGCAATATACCGTAAAACCTGATCTGAGATAAGAATTGCCTCACTGTAAGCAGCATCATATTTTTCTTTGGTTTATGCAACATGCAACAAGGTTCATGTTCTGGATATGAGCAAAACAACAACAAACTTTAACATTTAGTTTTCAAAGGTGCAAAGTAGAACTAATTATTTTTGTGGGTGTGTTGGTGTTCAATAGAAAATCTCATATTTAAAACAAGAAATCAAATCTTAAAATGCAAAGTTTCTCTTAAAAGTGCATTAAAATTTAAGTGCTTAATTTGGCTGAAAAGCAAAATACTTTGATTTGGGTATAATGCTTTGTTTTTTTCTGCACTCTTATTTTCTTTCATGTCTTGAGTGTTGCAGATACTACCGTGGCCAGGAAGTTTCTTAATATATTTTACCTGGAATAAGGTAAAAAGGCTATGCCACCACACAGCATCTTTGAAATGCATGGCAGCAACCATATCAAACCCCAATAACACATGAGCATGGCTGTTCCTGCTCTTTCAAACACTTCCAATTTAATGAAACTTTCCAAAAATACCATGCAGTGAATAATGAGCTGCAGTAATAAACTATTTTGCCTAAGCTTCTGTATGCAGCACCTGAGCTGAAGTTGCATGGTAATAACCTTGGAGGCATATTTTGGGATGTTATACTGAGTATGGAAATATAGTAAAGCTTTTAAGCTCTGGGAGTTCATAAGTTTTCCCCTTGTCTCCTTATTCTGGCAGCAGCCATTTACAACTGCCTTTTTTAGCCACAGGAAATCCTGTCTCTCGAACTGAAGAGGTAGGTGAAATGTATTCCCTCTAAAGGCAACATCTGTGCTTCCCTGTGAATCATCAGCCAGAAAGGGTGCTGTATATGCTAATCAGCTTAGCCATGTTAATGGTGAGGAATGATAATTATTTTCAGGTGGGAGTAGGTGCTGTTTGACAGCTAGGGAAGTAAAACTGAAGCCATAAATTATTGCAGGCATCTGCAAAGGTATGCTGTTATGAGTTGTTTTTGTTTCTGTTTAGCTGCTTGCCTGAATGTGTTTAGACTGGGGGGAAAAAAAGGTAAAAACAATGTACATCAGTAAAGTCTTCAGTTAATCAGAATTTGATTATAATAAGAGCTTGGAAATCAGTATACAGTGTTGTTAATTATTGCAAAGATGAAGTTGTATGTTGAGGTAATTGTAAACAGCTCAACTGGAAAAAAATGTTCAGATTTCAGCCACGAAGTTCTATACTTTCCGCTTGTTTCTATCTCAGTCCATTAATTACTTAATTTATTAGTTTGTATTATGTTAAAGCCTGATGTTTACCATGTAGATAAGTACTTCATTGTGCTAGGAAATCTTTAGACACAAGAGGAAAACACTCCTCTTTCCTGAAAGACATCCTAAACCTCTGTGCGTTGTGTGTGTAGTTAATATTACCCTTCGTGTACCTTGGCTATTTCAGGTACCATATTTTCCAGCCCATCTCAGTTTCAGTTGAAATCAGCTAGCACAGGCCTCACACTGAGTTAATGGCAGAGCCAGCAAATGACTACCTGCTCTTGTAAGCATCTGTCTACAACTTTTGAAAAAAAAAAAAAAAATCCTTTCAGAAATGTTTGGGCCCTGGTATTTTTGTGTTTCTTTAAATTCAGGCTTCCCTGCGGTTCTTGGGCTTAAGATAACTTAAAATAGTATTCACATATTAACCTTCTCCTCTTCAGTACGTAACAAAGTTCTCTCTTGTATTGTAAATTTTTATCTCATTTAAATAGGGCCTTAGTGCATAAGCCTTTGATGCTGAAGTGAAATCATAATGTTCAGGCTGAGCATTTTACACCCCTTCAGAATTTTGACATAAAGGTAAGCTACCAGGTGCTAGAAAATGATAAAATTGGTTATTTTATAGCTTTATGTGGATACTTGCCCCTACTAGTAAATGCAAGATCTTGCTAAGATCTTGATAAGAGCTTGAGTGCATTGAAAATGTAAGATGTTTCACACTATCTTTGAGGTATGCGTATGCACACAGAGTAAGGTGAAAGATATTCTGATGAGCAGGAACTTGTCTTGTTAGCACAATGATCTGTGAATCTTCTGAATGATCTATGTTTCAATTTGAGCTCTAAAAATTGGCTTAAGTAGTTTATAAAAGCCTCTTGTTGTTTGATCACCAGAGGGTTGTATTGCAAATAAAAAAAAGATGGATCTGGTGTGGGATGCTAGCAAGAGATCAAAAGGGCAAACATTTCATTCATTGTGACAGTGTGGTTTGCTTAAGCAATGACTGTGCCAGAAGCTGTATAGAGACACTTTCCTGTGGTGTAAGGGTATGAATATTTTAGCTTGGATACTGGATGCAATGCCAGTGTACTTTTTACATGGGCTGCCTGATGGACCTTCCTGAGGTTGCGTAGTCCATTAGCTCCTGCAAAATATCATGGTAATGTAATGTTCAACATGTGGTGCTTGAGCATCAGTTACATCTGTGTGGCTTTGTGGCACATAGATAGACGCTAAGTCAACGATAAGACTTGGGTAAGATAAATATTAAACTTTTTCACCACTGTGATTCAGAATTCTCTTAATGCCAAGTAGTAGGTGGGAATATAAAATACTGAATCTGCTCATCTTTTATGACCTCGGCAATAATACAATATCCCCTCTGTGTAATGTTAGAATGTTAAAATATATATTCAACATAAATTAGCAGCTTTTTGTAGGTGTTGAATTCCAGTTTGAAAAAAGTGGGGAGGGGTGAATTGCTTTTTGAACTTTAAAGGTTCTTCATCGAAGTAAATGTTAAATCTACGTATGCTTATGTAACTTGGATCAATAATTTAGCTAATCTATTTCTAATATCACAGTGATATAACAAGCACTTCTGAAGAACTGAAATGCTATTGATTTCTGCAGTAAATGCAATTAAAAAAAATAATTCAGACTCTGTTGGAGCTGTTTTGAATGTGCCTTCTCTAGGTTGACATGGAATGAAGGAATAATTGATTATAGATACGATGATCTGTGTATTCATGTGTGCTGCTAAAAATCAGCTGCAGCTTTTTGGTTTGAAACTAAATTGTTGAAAATGATAGAACGGTTGTAAGAGTTGCATTACATTTCAGCAGAGATGGAGTAGTAAAGCACTTTTATTGCTTTATTATTACTTGCATTTAAAGAACTTAGTATTGTTTATGTTGACTACTGTTAGTGACCAAGACTTGATTGCAAGGTTGTACAATCTCCCAGCTTGCACTGTAAACTGTAGCCTTAGATTTGGATTTGTTTCCTCATACTCTACAACTATATTCAGTGGCCTAAGGGAAGCTGTTCCCTAAATCTGTTCAGAAAGGAATTAAACAGTGCATAACAATTGCAATGACTCTGATCTTGAACTAAGGACGAAATTAACCTATATCACAAAGGACGTTTGATGAATCTTTAAGATCTTTCTAGAGTCAGTGCCAAAGGCATGAAATTCTTCATTACTCCAGTAAAGTTTTGGAGCTATGTGGTCTTCCAATTTGGGTGTTTCTTAAATCGTATTGTTTCATTACATTCAATTATAGTATTTGAGAGGAACTCCTTAGGGGAAAATTGTACTTAGCAATTTAGAATTGAACAACAGAACTCCTTAGTTGATCATAATTTAAAACTTACCTTGAGATAATACCAGAGAGAAGTAAATTGTCTTCCCAAATATTAAGAGCAATGTAATGACTTGAAATACATTGTAAGATAACAGGACTTTTTCTTTGGTAATAAAGTAGGCATGTGTTCATCCAGTTTTGGCATAGAAACAAATTACTTGAGCTGTTGTCTAATAGGTTGAAAGCATAAAAGGGCCAATTGTGTGTGGCATAGTGCCTTCTATATGTTAAAATTACAGATTTTTACAACTACAGACGTGTGACTGTAAGATGAAAAATAAAGGTGGTGAGGGGGTTTATTTCCACTTGTTACTCTACTAATCTGTCCAGTTTCCCTTATCTACCTAACCATTCAACCTACCTTTATCTCAAGGACACTTACCATGTCTTTTGTTGTGATCCATACGGATAGCCGCAAACTCACAAATTATTGTTTTGCAAGTACCAGAAAAATATCCATCAGTCTGTCAGGTCTTTAGCTTCAGGCCTGAACCTGAGGCTTATTTTTTCAGTGAACCAGAACTTTATTAATAATGCTCTGTTGCTCACTCTGCACGTTAAGGTATTGGGAGTAAACACCATTGTATCTGTAAATTACGGAGACTTAAAAGTCATACAGAATGACAGCTGGTTTTTTTTTTTTTTTTTTTTGGAAGTGGACATCACTGCTTTAATATCAAAAATGTTCATAGGCTATAAAGAAGTAATTCCAGTTCAGATATAATCTGTAAAGGGCCTATTAGTTTTGTGATTGCTAGACCTATAGTAGGATTGTACAGCAAAGCAGAGAGATTGTATTTGTCAAAAATGACAGTTTTTCTCAGAAATCCATACTGCAGGAGCCATAGGAGAATCAACTTCATTTTCCATTACTGGAAAAATAGATTTATTAAGCTTTGAGCTAAGTACTTACAAGATCAGGTTGGGAAGGACAGACCTATAGGCTGAACTGAAAGGTAGCTGAAATAACATCTTTCTTTGCAAAGGATAACAAAAGCTTTCTATGTGAGTATGCAAATACTCTGTGAGAGAATATTAGCACTTGGTGAGGTTAATCTGTAGCATTGCTCTCAGACCAAAACATGTGGAGAAAAAAAGCTGAGGAGTTCACAAGGTTTTGGGTGGATTGCCCAGGATTTTGTCTGCCAAGCACTGGCAATGCTGGGTTCCTCCACCACTCCCAATGTCCTGCAGTGTGTGCACAGAACCTCACAGAGAGACAGGTATGGGTAGTACAGCAGGATAAGGATAAGCAACAGTTTGCAGGGAGAAACAAAGGCTAAGCAAGCAAACCAACTGCAATGGAATGCCCGTTAGCTGGGTGGACTTTTGTGTGAATCAGGGAAGACCAATAACCACCTGGAAAGGTAAGGAGAGGCTGTTTTTGTCGTCTTTCTTCTGTTCAACAGGCGTTGAAACTCCTGTTGGAGTCTGGATTACATTCTAGAGGGCAGAGCTGGAGTTGTATCAGAAACAAATATAAAATCACTCAGCATTGATCTTTGTATTAGACACTCACCTCAGCTCCATGAATAGGTTTTATGGAAGATGGATGGACTCAGGGAGAGGGCACTGAAATATCATTAAGCTTCAGATAGGTGTGTGTGTGTGTGGATTGTTTGTTTTCCCACAGTTTCCAAATGTTTCTAGTAAATCACTTAGTTCTTATAGTTCTTATAACTGTCCTAACTGAAACCAGGACAAGCTCCTATAGTATTTATTTTTTCTTGTCCTATGTATTAAATAAACCAATGCGTCTTCAGAATCTGTGCTCAGTTCCTTATGCTAATAATTTCAGTTTCCAGGAGAGACTGAAATACAACAAATACATGTGTTTAAAGGATGGAGATGGCTTCAAGGATTACATATTGGGAATTAATCCGATAAAAATTGCATGGAGTGAATGTGTACTGGCTGAAATTGTTGTTTATCTGGATTCCAAAGACCATTGATAAACTGCTAGACGTCAAGAGGCAAAATGGAGGAAAGACTCCGCAGGCATGAGGGTATCTCGAGAAGTGCTTGAGATCCTTATCCTGGAAGGCACTGAGTGTACTCAGGTCTCACAGGCTTTTCATCTCTCTCAAGTTCCTGTAGTAGCACCAGGACCGACAGTGTAGACAGTAAGATGAAATAGTTTGGGGAAGAAATGAAGAGTTTTAATGTCTGCAATTCAAACTGCTGAGATGTTGCACAGGAATGATGTGGCAAAGATAGAAAATGGTGAAAACTTCAGACTGATGAAAGCCATCCGAATTATAGTGTTTTCTGTAGGATCTAAGAATTAAAAGTGGACTTCTTGGATAACTGTACTAGTTTGTGACTTGACTCAGCACAAATCACACCCAGGGTAAGACCAAAAAGTTCATAGTACTGTACTTCTGCTTAAATCTTCAGAGTGCCCAGACAGTGAATTATGACTGTTTTACAGCACTGTCATCTCTGAGACAAAATAAATTGGGCTGAACTGGCTTAATAAATAAGCCTTTTCAAAGAGAAAATGTGTAAGGTCTTCTGAGATGGGAACTGCCAACACATCCAATTTGATCTGTGTGGTCCTGTTTGCCTAAAGCTCCATCATCTCTTCTAGATCTTCTTATTAACAAGATAACAGAAAAGACGATGTGTTCTTACAGGAAATCTTGTGCATGTGTACATATGATTTTTTTCCCCTCTCCTGAGAACAGCAATAATTATGTGGTGAGGAACGTTTGAATGCGCATAACGCGGTATTACAAATGTCATGAATGACAGTGAAGCAATAACGCTTGAAATGAGCATTTCAAACATGTTACGAACTTCTGAATAAAAGAGAAAATGTAAAGGCAATACTTGGGAACTCAAAGATAGGTGGAAGAAGGAAACACCAATCAAAGCTTCTTAAATAGCCTTTTTGAGCTTAGTGGGCAAACACCAACGTGTGTACAGTGCTGACCAAATGTGGCTAATCACTTAATTCAGTCTTAAGCTGATGGTATGCAGACCCAAGCAAGGATGAATTCTCCCCTGCAGGGTGACCTTCGTATTCTTTCACTGGGTTAAACTGCAGAAACTTGATTATCTGTTTTTTTGTTTGTTTTGTTTTGTTTTTTCTTTTCAGGAAACTACCTCATCTTATGTTGCTGTTAAATGAAAAAAAATTTGCATGAATGCCTTTGCTAGAAAAGTCAAAACACATAAAACTGTTTATACACAGTCTGCATATTGTATGCCAGTTATGTCTCTATGGATGTATGGATGGCAAGGTCATTAAACGTTGTCTTTTGGCTTAAAGTAGAGTGGAAGATGCTATAAACGTTAAAAAAAAAATCACACACAAAAAAAAAAAGAAAGTACATCTCACGAACTATAGAAATACAATCAGGCTTGCTTATCCCTTTGAGGAAAAATGGATTTATTAAATCATAGATTAAAGATATTGGACTGGTCAATTTTATCTCCCAGACAAGATCAAATTTAGCCTGCAGAGAGCTGGACACAAGGAGAATTCTGTAAGTTTCCTTCACAAATATGCTGCTAATATTTAATTTGAAGAACATGTCCTCAGTTACATTCCTTTTCAAATCTTTTATCAGTCATGAAGATTATGGAAGAATGCTGAGCTGTCTTGTTGCATTTCATTTTTCTTCTGGAAGAAACAGGAGCTTCTTGAAGGCCAGTAATAGCCACATGTCTGGTTCCAGAAATCTAAAAGTTTCTGAACTCTGAAACCTTCCTGGCTTTGTTGAAGATTCTGCATCAAGTGTATAATTTTCCTGTTTTTAAAAATCTATTAGTATCTGGCTTGCATAACAGAGCTTACAAAGGACACCTATAATCTCCAAACTCATACAACTTTTCAGGGGACAAGCAAAGACACTTCTGTTACAGGAGATTGTTGGGAAGAAGAAACTGCAGTGTTGCTTATAGACCACAAGAGCCTGGGAAATTTGTTACAAATTGCACAAATCAAGAAATATTTCCCAGTATTGCTATCTCAACAGTTTAGAAATGAACATTTCCAATGTAATTTAGTTCTTTTATCAAGATTATGAAGAGCATTTTACCCTATTTGGTATTTCATTGAGTGCTTGAAGACTCATAGAATCGTTAAGCTTGGAAAAGACCTCCAAGATTGTCCGGTCCAACTGTCCCCCCCCACCAATATCACCCGCTAAACCATGTACTTAAACACCACATCCAGCCTTTCCTTAAATGCCCACAGGGATGGTGACTCCACCACCTCCCTGGGCAACCCGTTCTCATGCCTAACCAGGCAAAACCTCATGGCAATAACTCATGCATGGCTCTAGGAGGCTTACTATGTAAATGCAGAAGACTTATTTATAGAAGCATTTGTTTTCCTCATTGTGTTGGCAAAGTGCATTGCAAATGCTGAAGAACTCGGAAGTGGGAAAATCATTATTTCCATGTTATAGATGCATTGCTGAGATAGGAGGAAATTAGTGGCTTGTTAGGATATAAAAGGTAACATTAGATAATGAACTTCTGTTGAAAGTCATTGAAACTTCTTCTCTTCCTCCCATAATGCCCTTTGAATTACTGCCTAAATCTATGACTCTAGGATGGAAGCTGTCTCCCTTAGCTCCTTGATGTGAGCAGAGAGTGAATGCTCATTCTCCTTTTGCATGGTGTGTGGAATTATCCTTCATTTCTAACACTACTTAGGATGCTCTGGATTCCTTTAAAAGAAGAGTGCTCTGGAACAGAGAGCAAAATGAAGCATAATGGCCTATCAGGTAGAAATGAAACAAAGAGAAATGAAGTATAAATAGAAATATTTTGTCTTAAATAAAGGGCTAAATATTTCCACCAGGCCATCTTTAGTATAATGTTCCAATTTAGTTTCTTGTTTATCTTGTATAAATAATAGCATGTTCTCCCCTTTGACCACGCTGCGTTATAGCAAGTACTGTCAGCTACTGCAGTCAGATATGTGTAAAAGAGCTGTTCATAATTTTCTGTTGATTATTCAGATGACTGAGCCTGTTGTTTGTAATTTGATATTTGGGCTCCTACAGAACAGCGATAATTTGGGTTAGATGTTTGTCTGTTCATGTGAGGGTAAATACCTTGACTTGGGGAAATCAGGCACACCTAGGATTTTGTTTAGAGTTTCATGTTTTGCCCTACTTATGTTTCTGAAAGCTAATACTGAGTTATAGGGTGGATTTTTGCTAATATGACTATTTTCTTGCTTTTATATACTGAAGTAAACAGTCTGGGGCACTGAATGCTTACTTTTTTTTTAATCGTTGTATTTTTGTTGTTCTTCTCTGAAGATGGGCTTGCTGGCTACTATTCATTTCAGTTTGTGTTTCTTTCACTTGCTGCAATGTCTAATCTATAGAGACTGGAAGACTGATTACTACTGCAGCATAAATTCAAAATGGTAAAATAGCACTACTGTGCTGAACGGTTGTGAGTACCAATACATCTTTCACATAAAGTTCCTTGCAAAAATGGCCCCACACATCCCAGAACCTTAGGCTGCTGATGTGTTTGAGATAGCAGTGCTGTGGGTGGGTGGATGGGGTGAATCAAGGTCTGCATGGTAAATCATATTTTGGGGTCTAGTTTGGGATTGAGATCTCGAATTGTAAGCACTTTGCTGTGCAGGTTATCTCTGTCTACACGCATAAACAAATCATTGTAGGCAGATCTTAGCTGGGACTTGCGTGTGCTTCTTGAAATGAATAATCACAACCTTTTGACCATGCTTTTGCTAGGTATGTTTATGCAGCACCTCATGTTGCTGCTGCTTTAACTGATTGTTAAAAGAGGAATATTGAGAGCCTGAAGAACTAGAACTCCTTGCACACATTTGATTGATGGTCCTCGTATTGAGTGCTGTGCTGGTACGTTGTGCATGCAACATGCAGAACTTTGCACACATTTTCAAATTGAATGAATCTTCTCGGTGAAGAAAATCCATATCCTCTGCTCTAAACAATGTAGACCAAAAGTCAAATAAACAGTAAAAAATGGAGTAACCAGGGATTAGCAGACAGTACATTATGTTGATTACCCACATTGTCTTCAGCTTAATAAATTCCATTTTGCTTTAAGTCAGTTCAATTGTGTGTGAAAATAGAGAAGGTGGAAAATGAGACTGAACAAGAGGGTTAAATGTCAATGTGCTATTTCAGAAGCAATTAAAAAAAAACTCTTGAGGAAAGGGGAAAAAATGAGTTTTTGACGTGTAAAATAAAATACATAATTTTGCTTTAACATGGAAAGCTAAAATAGCTTTCTTTTCTTTCTGATCCTCATCATTAAACCCATATGAAAGCAGTTGATGAAATGCTTTTTTAATGCATCATGTGGCATTTGCATTACTGCAACATTGACATTTGTTATTAAATAATCACTAAAAGAAGCAAATACGAAGTAAAAGTAATTCTGAGTCCTAGTTTTTGCCTGCCATTCACTAATGCTAAGACCCCTGAGACTTGCTAGGATTCAACGCATGCTCTGGCTGGTCCTCTTGCAGAATAAGGGCCTTTCATTTCTTGTCATGAGTGAGTCTGTATTGAACAGGTGTGTCTTCATTCATACGAATAGCCTCGCATCCAGGAGTTTTTAAAGAGCTGTTTGGAACGCTCATTAACTGATTAATACTAGCTTTTATTTATTTCCTTTGGTACACCTTGGTTAACTATGAGGTTTGTAATGGACTGAAAAAAAAAAAACTGAAAATACACAGAATACCTACATGGCATAGCCTGATTAGGCTGGGGTGGGAGAAGAATCAAGTAAAAAGTAAAAGAAGAAATATGCAAGAGAATTTTGCAACATAGCTGAGTTGTTTATCTTGCAGTCTGTTATTCATTTTTGTCTTTATTGAAGTTAGAAATGAATTCCCAGAGCATCCAAAATTCCACTTGGAGCCAATAAGAGGCAGAAGTGCTCAGAAGCCTTGGGAAAGGGGGCTGGTATATCAGGAAGTATTGTCAACTAGTGGTTAAAGAAAAAGACCGTGCAATCAGGACTCCTGGGTTATATTTTTAAATTTACCCACTGTTTGAAAATCTCAATATCCCATCTCTCTAGGGAAGGCAGTGAGGAGGAGATCAGGTGAGTGACCTCTCCGTTTTGAAAAAGCAAAAGTCTAAAACTGGAAGATGCGTGCACCACCAGGAGAACTCCGCAGAGGCAGTTGAAACAAACTCAGTCCTGTTTCAGGAAACACAGGGGAGGTGCCTCTGTTGTGTTTGTATTTAAGTATGATGAGAACAAGTAAAAACTTGCTAGTTTTGTATCTCATGGAGTGTGAAATCTGGGCACAGGGTAAATAATGTGCTTGTCAGTCTGCTTGGATAATGGAGGAGAGAAATTTATTTCATCAACATATTCACTAGTAGGCAGCTTAAAAGCAGTTTATGGTGGTTCAGTAGTGGTTTTGTTCATTGTAGATGATCACTTCTGATGGCAGTGGTTTGTGAACTCCCAGTCACACCTTTTGTTTCTATCAGTTAGAATTAGTGTTATTTTCTGCTCGTCTTGGCAGCAAACAAGCTGGGATGAAGGATAGAATAGAAGCACTGAATCCCAGAAAGCCTGAACATGTTGCACTTGGGGAGAAAGAAAAGCTGCATTTCTCCTTTCCACAATATCCCTTTCTCTGAAGGCAAATGCGCAGCTCCAGATACTTGTGGATCCCTATGGCTGTTTGTATACCTGCTGTCGACTAAGATCCTGTCCTGTAGGGCAGGTGAAAGTGCAGGATGGCAGGACAAAGGCAACAGAGCATTGTATATAGTTTAGAGCTATTAACAATGACCCTTCCTGAATTGTGAAGGTTTCCATTGAATGATTGTGGCATAGCTAAGCCTGCCTGCTGTACTGTTGACACCAAGGAATGAATTTCCATGAGGTGCCCTCCGGCTAACACAGTGCAGCAGCCTTAAAACAAAATGACACAGAGGTATTGGTCCCAGGGCTTTGCTTTCTGGGTTGACTCTCATCACCACAGTGGTATTGGAGCGCATCACTCTCTGTTGTCAGAGGTGACACTTGCATGGTTTAGGAAAAAGATCGATTTCCTATCTGTAAGGTAGAAACAGGTACAGAAGGACTAAGAGACTTTTATTAGCACTTGTGTATCTAATTTCTTAGTAACATCAGGGGTTACGCAGCAGGAGTATCTTTGAGTGAGGTTTGTTCCAGTTCCCTGATGGCATGAGAAGCTGGATTTCCATCTCTCATGTCACATGCCGTAGTGCTATTTTCTCCTCTGACATTCACTCAGAGGTCTGTCCTTGCTTTCAAATCTCTTCTGACATTCAGATTGGCTATGGCAGATGCTCTGTCTGTCTTTGGGTTTCTGGCTTTCCATGCTAGCTGCGTTCATTGGGCCCCCCCCCCCCCCCCCCATCAATAAATAGTCTGTGCTCAGCCCCAGAGAGGGACCTGCAAATGACTGGTATGAACTGGGGATGCCTCCATGTTGAGTCTTCATGTGCTGCACATGAGATTTTTCATCTGAATAGTCAGATTTTTCATACAAATCCAGTCTCCAAAGATCTAAATAGTGGACTAGTTCAACACTCATGTTGCTCAGCATGCTTTTAAGATGGCCAAGAGCACATGGAAATTTTTAGGGGGAAGGCTCCAAGAGCCTGAAGAGCACAGAAGTGTTAGGATCTACGGCTTGTGCAACACGGTTGTACAAGGCGAGCAACGTGAAGGGCAGCCAACTGCAAAGCTGTTAGCATTCTGCATGGCACACGACTTCAGCTCACTGTTAGATCTGCTATTATAATTCTCTGTTAATTACATATTGTTGATTATATAACTACTTAGCAGTTCCCCCTCTTTTAATGAGCACAGCTATTTTCTGTCCAGCTTCAACAGGGAAAATTTCAGATCTCTAATTTAAAAGTAATACACTCAAAGAAAACTCCAGAGGGCTCCTGGGCTTGTGCTGTTTAATATGTTTTAATGCTCACGGTGCCTACAGGCTTCTTTCAGCCTAAAGAGCACTTACGGTCATTTCCCTTATCGTATTAAATGATTTTTTTTAGCTAATAAACTTTATTAATAAAGCTAAAAACCTGACAAAGCCCTCATCTCATTGTGAAGAAAACCATTTTATCTAGGTAGACTGACACAAGTGGTCATGTAACTGCTGATTTGCATCAGTGCACCGAAATCACTTTCTGACCAAGCACTTTTTACGAAGTGGGACAGCAGGTACTTACCCTCTGAGAAGTGCGTGATACAAGTGTGTGTTTGCTTACAGAGAGGTAGCTGTGAGCTCCCATAATTATTAATGTTGGCTGAGAGAGGCCAACGTGCTGGAGCATAAAAGGAAAAGGCAAGGCATAGGCAAGCAGCAGCCTATGGACAAAGGCCTTCAGGTCCCTGCTTGCCCCACAGATTTGTAGCAGACAGGCTGCATCAGTGACAGTAACATCTTAAAGCATGTGCTGAGAACCCCCTCCAGTTTTGCATTCTGCAGCAGCAGAACAAATGTTTTGGATGTGGACAGTTTTTTTCCTTTGGAAAATATGTTTTTGTCTGAATTGGTTCCCCAGAAAGATGTAGGCTTAGAGAAAGTTTTAGGTGGAAGACTTGTCAAAACAAATCACTTCAACTTTCCAGCGTGGTTTTCACAAAGTCAAATTCATTTCACTGAGTTGTTTATAACTTTTAATTTCTCAGATATATGCTAATGCGCTGGCATGTTTTGACACTGACTGTGGCCTGAACAGGATGCATAAGAAAGTTCATTTTTAAAAAAAATAAAAAATAAAAAATAAATTAAAAACAAAAACCCAACAAACAAACAAACAAAATAAAAAACACTGTTGTTCTACAAGCAGGTTTGAAGGTATGATGGGGAAGGAAGAAGTGACTGAACCAGATCTACCATAGTGGCAGGAAGGCTGTAGCAGGAGATGAGTTTTATTTCCCAGCTCTTGTACTTGAACTGGAGGCACGTCATTTATGCTTGCTGTTCTCCATTTTCCTAACGTGATCTGGGACTTTCCTAGTCTCTTAGTGTGATCCTGCTGACAATATTTTAAAGGTTCAGTAAATGATAAATATGTGAGCAAATGATTAACCATTCTGTGGAGCTGCAAGCTGATTATAGCCACCTAAAATAACTGCTGTTGATGTGCTTTTAAAGCACTACTCTTATCTGTAACAGCCATTAATTATTTATTAATCCTCTGTGTACTCTTTATAGGTGTGACCTTACTATAAATTGAGACTGTTTGATCTGCTGGTGAGGGCAAAGACTGCGTTCCTAGAAAGATGATGATTTATCTGGAAGTTGCTCTTCATCTTTGCCTTTTTTAAAATGCTGCACAGATAAATACATCTCTTTAGCTAGAGTGTCCTTTTGTTTCCCTAGTATGCTTGATTGTAAACATACATCAAGTTGTTTCCCTCAGGGGGCCCTGTTCAGATGCATCTTGAGTCACATTATGGTAATAATGTTCATTTTTGGCATTAATAATTACAATGAATGCCTCTTGTTCAGCAAAGTATTATATTGCTCTGATGTTTTCCTTGCTATTATGAACTGCTGTGCTGTTGCTGTGTGTTTTACGCTGACAGTGCAGGTCACACATTCTCCATGTATTTTCTTTTTCTGCATTACTTGTGCCTCTGGATTATATTGGGTGAAACAGAGTTAGGGTTAGCTAATCCATTCGGTTTCTAGATCTGGCGGGTGAGGACAAACTGAGCATTGACATTGACTGCCATGCTGCTTTAGTGAATTTTTCTAATGTGATCAGGCAGAGACACCCACAGTCATGTCTGTTATACTGTAGTTTGTATTTTTTTAATCTTGTTCCCATTTCAAGAACAAATAGAGGAGTCAGGGAGAAGGGAAAAGGAAGAGCTGTGTAATTGTGTTTATTTACAAAGGATATTCCAGTTCAGTTTCCCAAATGAAAACTGCAGTCAGACATTAGAACGTATATTGTTAATGGTTTATAACCTCTTTTTTTTTTTTTTTTTTTGCATTGACCAGAAAGTTTTAACCTTTCTTGGCTTTTTTAATGTCATTCAGTGTCTGGCCTTTGCTTTCTTCTCCCCTGCGCCATTCTTTTTCTCTCCCACACACCTTCAGTATCTGTGTTAGAGATATTAACTCAGAGGAAACTGGCTAGTCAAAATTTAAGTTTTGTCACTCACTTCTCTTGGATGAATTAACCAGTTAAAAGAGGGGCACTTCTGTTTCATTTTCATGCTATGTGGGAAAGCACCAGAACAACCAGCATAAATGAAGTTAAAGGTGGCTGAAAACCAACTCTAGAAGAGACTTCCATGCCCTTAACCTTTACAACCTATCTAGACAGGACGTGGGAAGAAAGGCAGACTATCCACTTTGGCAAAAGAGGAAATAAACTCAGGTGGTGACTTGCCCTAGGATTGGACGGAGTTTGTTTCAGTGCTATGAAATTAAGACATTTTTTGGTTTTCTAATCCAATGCCATTAGCAGAGTTTACTCTTGAGTTCTAACTTCAGTTCATCTAAGGCTCTGCTGGTGCATAAGTAAGAGGGGAAAAAACTTTTGCCTCCATATTGTAAACTGAACTACAATAATCTCATAGGGTTTTTAACGTCTTTTTAATTTTTTTACTAGTACATCCATTCACCTGGGGTCCAAAACTATAGCAGCAAATGCAGTTGTGAGGAGTGCACACAACAAAACCTCATGGAGATATTTTTTTATATATATTGGCAGGGTAAATCAGTTTAGGCTGGTTCAAGTGTTTAAGGTATTGCTGACTACTAACACTAGCTTCTAGGTGGTGTAGTTGAAACTGTATGTGTGTTTGAGTGTGTTTGACAGAGTGAGCTGAGGGATCCCGTAAGAGGTCAAATAAAATCCCACTAGTGACACCTGAGCATCCTCTTCCCAGGAGGATACCAATCTAGTATAATAGGGAAAAGCCCTGTAGCAGTGAAGTGTGTAGACAGCATTTACAGAGCCTGTCTGCTAGATTTCCTGGGCAGAAAACACAGTCTGTGACTGGTGGTAATCTTCTAGCCTGGTTAGCCTAGATGCAGAGATGGAAGTGGCAGTACTGGGAACTGTGGTTTAGCATTCACATAGAGCAACTTTCAGTTTGTTGGTCAACTTGAGAGCCAGTCCAAAAAAAAAGAAAGAAATTAAAGACAGCTTTGTTTTCTCCTGAACAAGGCTAGGGTGTAGAATTGCTGAGGAGAATTTTCTTTCCCCTGTGAACAGCAGAAGGGATGGGATGGCTGCAGATGAAACCCTGTGCTAGCTCAGAAAGCCAGAGGCTTTGTTAAAAGCCATGACCCCTTAAATTCTGAAGACTGTCATAGAAAGAAAAAATCCTTTGGATCTTTTTGTCCGTTCTCCAACCCTTTGTCTCTCCCTCTTTCCTTTAAAGCAGCAATTTTTCTTTGTGCTTCCCCCCCCTTCTCAGTTCTGCTTAGCAAAGGCTCTCCAAGGAGCCAGTGCAGACTTGAACTTGGCACAAACAGCCAGGATAACGGCTTGAGCTCAGTGTCTATACAAATGTCCAGGATAAACTACTGTATTAATATTTTAAATGATTTCCTAACAGAGCGTGAGCTATGGCAGGGATCCATGGAACAAAGTTTTCCTGATGAAAACTGACGTCTCTTTTTAATATGCAGCTTTAAACAGTTTATTTTTAAAACTTATGGGGAAAGAGCAATGTTTTTGTTAATGGAAAATCCCAACACCCTGCTTTTGGCCTTACACCAGTTTTGTTTCTACTTCTGTGGAATTATACCAACTTTTCTTGGGAGTGACTCTGGGGAATCTAGCCCTGTCACTTCACAGCTATAATACTGTAAATCAGTGTGGGAAGATCATCATTAGGGAGAGCTGGAGAACTTCACCGCAGTGAACTCTTACGTCAAATAGGTTTTATGTGGCTTTACAAAGCGGGCTGTGGTTGCGTTACCCTAACAGCCTATCCAGTGTGCGATTTTGAGGATGGAGAATCCATAATCTCTCTAAGGAAACTGTTTCAGTGTGCGACACCCTCACAGCAATTAGTAAATAAGCTTTTTCTGATGTTTAAATAGAATTTCCCATATTTCAGTTTTTGCCTGTTGCCTCTTCACCTGTCACTGCATACCACAGAGAAGAGCCTGGCTGCATCTTCCAGAGTCCTTCCCATCACATATTTATTTATGTGGATGAGGATGAGATTTCCCCTTCCCCACCTCGAGGCTAAACAGTTACAGTGCTATCAGCCTCTGCTTGTAAGCACTTTTTTTTTTCTGCAGAGGATTTCTGTTTCTAGGGTAGGATATAATTCTATAACAAAAAAAAGAAAAGAAAAAAACATGAAAAAAAGGAAAAAAGACAAACCTGAAGAACTGCCTTCTTTTCTAATATTCACGTGGAGAGCAGGGAATGCTGACACTAAGTGTGTTTGTAGCCCAGTGACAGCTACCTTAAGGTCTGACTCAAGAGCTGTTTAACTTGGCAAAGTCTTTGATTTGACTCTGGCTTCTGAAAGCACTGAAAAAATGTTTACTGTTTTGTACGTGTAACTAGATGAGTCAATTCATAATACTATGTGGCGAGCTAGTCCTGGAAGGCAGTCATATTGTGTCCTAGACATCAGAGTTTCTCATCCATTCAGTTTATCAAGGGCAATCACCCTGCCAGTATATCTCTGTGGGACCCAAAACGCACATAAAGTAGACTTCTGATTTGTAACAGGAAGCGAGTGCTGTGGTGTCTTTTAGTCCATTGTGACGCACATTTTATCAGAGGAAAATATTTGGAGTCTACCTTTAACACAAGCAGATTCCTGACATATGGTAAAGGGTTATTTTTTGTTATTTACAAAATTAATGGGAAGGAAACAGCAAATGTCTTTGATTAGAATTAATGGTTCATTAGCCTGAGCTGCCATTGCCTGCTAGCACTGTGGATCTGGATGCTGAAGCTGATGAATGACTCTGGTTAGAAGAAGAGTAGTGGGGATGGGGATTCACACACAAACACTAAGTACGAATAGAGCAGCAAAGCTGTGGAAATGATTTCTGAGGGCAGGTGTGTGAGTGCCTGACCCCGCATTCCTGCTGGGCGTAGCTAAATGTGCACTTCACGACCAGCTGTGCCTGTGGCAGATGTTACTGCCTGGTGAGCCTGGAGACTTAGCCTTTTATGTTTTGAAGCAAGAACTGCCTCCTCACACAATGCTGTAACGGGACCTGTGGGGTCCCAGCACTGAGACAGGGCGCTAGGCGGAGGGTGTTGATTCTGTAGGTCTTAGCTAACACAACTGTAACCACAAGGACAGCACAGCCCCAAAAATAAGGGAGTAAAAGGCTGTATGCATAGATAATGGAGCCAGCGAGAACTGGCTTGACTGCCGAAGTCTGCCAAAGAAAGGAAAGGTCAGAAGTTTAGCAGCGAGGAAGACTTCTGGCCTTCATCAAAAGACCACCAGAGCACACTGGACGACCATCTAAGGACTCCAGTATGCGTGCAAACAGGGGTGGCAACACCGATGTTAATAATTCTTTGGAGACCTGATGCATATGCAAGACTTATGGGAAACGAAACGAATACTTATATATCCCACTAACATAAGCATGCTGCCAGTAACCCTTGGTGTGTGTGTTAGGCGGATCCCCCCCACACCCGGTGCCGTAATGAAGAATACCTGCTTGATAGCTTTGCTTGCTGAGTTTTCACTGCATCAGCACAAAGAAAGGGACCCAGGAGGCCTGCAAGCGGTACTGACACGGAACGGGGTAGGTGATAAACCTGAAATCACACTTCTGTTGAGGAATCTTTTTCATGACCAACCAAAAACTTAGGCTGTTTTAAACCAGGGTTTAGATTTGGGTGTTACTCCCACCTGGGAAAGGCAGTGCATGTGTGTGTGTGTGTAACAACACAAGAATTTCAGGGACGTTAGTGAGAAAATCAACTCTCGTAGACAAACAGATCCGTTTGCACCCCTCAAAGCACTCTGTTGTGTCAGAGACAGCTGTTGCCTTTTATGTCTGAGCTGCTGTGAGTATGGGTAGAGAGTTAACGTAACATTCATAGCTGGGCCCCACAGCAATGCAAATGTAATAATCTTCTCACTAATACATATTCTTGGTGTTAACAGCAAAGAAGCCAAGCAAAAAGTAATCCATCATGTTCTGTAAAATTGCCTATATAGTCAGAAAAAAACACACAACACACCCCTCTCTGTGCTGCTTTTCTTATTTCTATTTTATTGTTTCTATTTAATGAACTGGCAAATAAATTACATAAAACTGTTTTATAAGCCAGTTATTATTAATTCCATATTTTCAGCAACAGGTCCTTAGATTAATGAATCAAGGAGAAGGAAAAGTCTGGTAATGTAATTACACAATTACCATTGCTGTAGCATTTATTTTAAGGTCATGACATAGCTAATGGAAGTTTTATTTATTTATTTAAAGCAAGTGATCTTAATATTGGAAATTTCACTTTAATTTGTGAGTTTTGGTATTTCCTCCCATTTCTTTTTGCTTTTTCTCTTTGTAGTGAAAACATTAAGAAGGGATTTTCGACAGGCCTGAAACATCTACCTTCTCTATGCAGATCCGAACGTGGTTGCAAGCTACAAACTATCTCTTGCTCTAAAAATGACTTTGTTTAATGCTGAGTCAGGGAAAAAAAAAATATGTTTCTTGAATGAATACTAGGCACTAAATACCACACAGCTCTAGTAAGGAGAATTTTGTGCCAAGCCCAAGTTCTGCTGTTTGTAATTACCATCATTTAGGTGTAACCTGAGGTTAAAAAAAAAGTCCAGTTCAGGAAAGAAAGTAGCAGTCTCATCCACTTTGTAGGGAGTACTCGTTGCCAGAAGAAGACAGAGACATGCTGTATTGCTTGTATTCTTCAGAATCTGCCTAAAGAAAGTGTTATTTTGGTAAAAACAAAACTGTGTATTTGAGAAACAATTAATTATGGTACAGATTTTTACTGCTGTAATTACCTGCAAGAAGGACAATTAATAGCATCATTTTTGCATTTGTATGGCTAAGCATTTTTCCCAGGATACTGATGGAAGTTTTGGCAAACTCAGGAATAGTCATTCAGTTCTACAGCCAGTGGTCCTCTCCACAGGCTGCAGGTATCTGCTTGGTCCTTGAGACCTACTTCAGGATGGGGCCAGGGGGCAGCATTTCCCCAGTTCAGGGGGTCAGCACCTTTGAATTTTTCAAGCATGCAAGATGCTCATCTTTATCCTACTCTTTTTGTATCAGTATGTTCAACCAAGAAGGGAAGAGATTTTTTTTTTCTTTTTTTTTAAGGTTTTACATATATTTATTATGTATATACACATACACATATATATTCTTATGTTATGTATAAAGTTAACACTTTATTCAGTTCATTCATACCTGTTTGAAGCTTTCCTAATGAAACTAATTCTTAAAATGGGGCTTTGAGCAATAGATTCATGCTGGGAAAAAAAAAAAAAAAAAGTATACACAAAGAAAGGCAACATGTCCCATTAATCTTGGGAGTGTAGGATGTATTATTACTATTAATTCCAGCAATTAGGAGGAAAACATAACAAATTACTCTTAATAAGCTTTTCAGATAGGATTTTTTTAGAATCTGCAGGGTCATTTGTATCTATTTATTATTTTTTTTTCACCAAATGAAATTAACATTCACTGCACACTCTGATGTGACCTTTATTTGTTCACTGGCAGATACAACACACAGCTTAATATCCAAGGGTTTTTTTTATCTTTTTTTTTTTTTTTTTTTTCCTCTTTACTTGTCAGGACTGATACATGGGGGAAAGTACTTGCTTTTTTTTCTTCCACTGTCTCTGTACATTTCTTCCTTATTTATCTTGTAAGTGGAGGTATCGATAGTAAAAGGGAAAGATCCTTCTTTTGGGAATTGTGTTCTAGGAAAACATGGACATTTCTCTTACCGTTCAACCCACACAACACCCACACATAATATTTTGGCTTTCATGATTTCACGTCTATTTACCTAAGTGATAGAAAAGTAAGGGCAGCCTTTTCGAAGTCCTCTTTGCTATGAGGACTTTGAATTTAGTTGTACAGAATTTGTTTCAGAGGTTAAGAACTTTTCTGAGTTCCAAGCTAAGTATTTTTTTTCACATGCATTTGTGCAAGCTACAGTAGATGATTAAATACTGCAACAGAGTTTTTCTACATGCTACTCCTTACTGAAATCAGTAGTTATTTTGACAGCATCTGCAATTATATTTGTAGTTTGTTTATTTACATAACATACAGCCCAAGCATGTAACTGGGACTTGCAAAACAACTGTATTTTTACTCCTGTAACGTCATAAGCCTTGAATTAGGGGACAGAGAAGTAAAATCATTCCCTAAACCTCTGCAGCAGTGAGAATCTCAACAATAAACTAACTCTCTCTGCAAGTTTACTGGAACTATCAATCACCTGAAATGGTACTTTTTTTTCCCCTCTCATGTAGTTAAATTAGATGAACCCTCATTTTCTCTTGTTCAAATTTTTGACTTTTTCTGGTCTTTGGCATGTAGTTAGCTCTTAGACCACGGTATTAATTTTTAATATGGAAAGGTGCACAGTGTTTTTATTTTAGTCTTGCAAGGTACAAATCTTCTGCAAATAAGGCCCTGATAATACTTGAAATTAGGGGTTCTTTACCAAATCAGACTAACTGAAAAGAAAAAGGTATCGTTCAAAAAAAGTTTTTAAGTATTCTTCTGATGCCATAGGCTAATAAAAAATAAAATCAATTTTAAATGTGAGGAATCTTGTACATAATTTCTTGTAAGGCAGAAAGTGGGTAGTAAACCTATAATCTTCCACCAATTTATTCACATAATAGCATTCAACAAAATACTGCATTAAGTGAGTAGCTGATACCGCTTCCAGTAATTTAAACTTTTATATGTAGTTACTGCTTAGACAAACTACTTTCTAGTCATTATTAGTGCAAAACATGAAGTAAACTTTTCTTCTGCTTCTCCTTTATTGACTAAGTGCTCTTAGTCATGGTCTGAATTTTTGAGTAGACCTGTGTGGTGCCAGGAGTTGGACTCAATGATCCTTCCATGTTCTATGGTTCTATTACTGGCCATGTAATCTGCCTTCTTAAGACTATTTTCATGTGTAAATCATTTTTATCAATACTATACTAGTATTTATTTTTTATTTTTTTAAGATGGAGGGAAAGCTAGGCAATTGTAATGGAGAGAAAATGCCGTCATGGAATATTCCATATTCCAATGTGGAATTTTCAAAGCACTTGAGATTTTTGTTTCATGGTTCTAAGGCTTGAAAAACTTATTTTTGAAAATGGGATTTGATCTCTGCCGATGTCTCAGAGCTTTTTAGCTGTTTTCCTTCACTGTTTCAGGCTTCTGAGGTTGAGCATAAAAAGCAATTGTTACCTTCTTGGTTTGAGATGCTGTCCTATACTTTTATTTGTAATTATCTAAAATAGCCTTTCAGAAGGGCATGCAATCTTGCTTTGGAAACTACTGATGAAAAATCCCCAACCTTCTCTGGGTAGTTTGTTTCAAGAGTTATTCATGTCAATTATCAAGATAAGCTTCTTATTTCTCATTTGAATCCCAGCCATTTTTCTTATATCTCTTTATATGCTAAATTGTAATGGTTCTTTTTAATTTTTTTTTTTTTACTAGGGCTTTTGACTTTAGAGTACAAACGTTATAGGCTTTTTTTGACTCAGAGTGGTGAGGCACTGGAACAGGTTGCCCAGAGAGGCTGTGGATGCCCCATCCCTGGAGGCATTCAAGGCCAGGCTGGATGTGGCTCTGGGCAGCCTGCTCTAGTGGTTGGCAACCCTGCCCAGAACAGGGCTGTCGAAATTTGATGATCTTTTAAGGTCCTTTTCAACCCAGGCCATTCTATGAAACCCTATGAGAGATTTGAAGGAAAAGTATACTACTACATCTGTAGTAGTGGGAAAATCTAATTCCATATAACTTCATGCTTCCTCTGAAAATCTGAGGTTCTGAAAATTGAATTCTCTGATGAGGGTCCTGTAATAATAATGCTTATGAGCTCTCAAGCCCCCAGCTGTTAAAGATGGATTGGCAATTCGTGGAAGATAGCTTGTTGTAACTTAAAATGTGCTTCTCTGTTTTTGGCTTTAAGTTCGAGGACTTCATACTGTAATCTGCAATACCTAGCATGTTTGATTGCTTGGTATCATGCTGTAATTTTGCCAAAGTCTTAGATTGCTTCGAAAGATAGTCTAGAGCTGTTCTGCAAGTACTTGCTTCCCTGTAAGACGTGTTTCTGTAGCAAATGCTTAAAGAAAATAATAGCAAAGGATAGAAAAGAAGCCAGTCAGATACCCATTATAAATTGCATTTATGAACACATTTTCCTTTCCATTCTACTGGCTGTACTTCACAATGCTTTCAGATAGTATCTGGGCATTGGAATCTGCTGCTCTCTTTCAACAGTCACTTAAAGGCACGCTTAAGACTGCAATAATCTGTGCTAGCATTCAGAGTTTTCAAGATGTCTAACGTTAAATGCCTTCTTAGTCACGTTCCTCCACCAGTTATGAAGGGACACAGGCTCCTGTTCAGCAGCTTCCTGCTTCTTAGACATGGATCAAGCAACTCTGCTCACGGGCAGGTGGACCCTGTGCAGCAGTGACTGTGGAGAGTTAATGCCACTGGAGACTAAGGTGAGGAACGTAGTCTTTTTAGTCTCCCTACTAAATTCATATTTCACTTCAATATCCTCCTTTCTGGGTTAAATTCTCCCAAGGCTAAAAATCACTAGATTTAGGAATAATTTCCTTTCTTTTAAAAGTGGTGGGAAATTTAATTTTGGAACCTTTTTGTTTGTTTGTTTCTTCTTGTTTTTGTTTTGTTCTGGCAGTTACTTAGATGGAGCACCGTTATTTATTTCCCTTTGTCTATTGTGGACAGTTCTACCACAGTTATTTTGGTGGGGGAGTAGAGGGGGCATTTCTGTGTTGCTTCATTACAGCTTTTTAGGAAGTGAGGAAGACTGTGATATGCTCAGGAAGTGGACAGAGGCATTTCAAGTGAAAAGCATATTCCATTTGTTGTGGGGTTGAATTTATCATACATAAACAACAATTCTGTTAGCTTTGCCTGGCTCTGCTATGAACTTCAGTGTAGCTCCAAATACAGCTTTACCAAAGAATAATAGTGTGCTCTGCTCCACGTTACTCAGTTTAGGATGCATCACAGTTGGTGGATGAGATATGCTGTGGAGCTTTAACGAAGCAGGTTTAAAGTTCTTGCAAGTTGTCCATGGTTTATGATCATAGGCTTCTACTTAGTAACATGTTGTAGTATTTATGGACAGGAACAGAGCATGCAGAACCATGTTGTTGGCTCCTTTTTAGCTCCTTATCTTAACACACAAAGAAACAACCATCCTTTGTTAATTGATATTGAAATTTAATCTAAGTCAATTTGTTTGGAATTTAAGATTAAATTAATTTAAATAACTTTTGACAGAATAATCTTTTGAAAGGCTTTCCCCTGTAAGTTCCCTACCAAAGTAAATCATTTTCATTGAATTATTTACTAGACAATTTCATAGGGAGAGTTTCAAAAGCCCTCCAGGCAATAATAAAATGATCTTCACTGTTACAGTCACAATTTGTTCTGGATAATTGGCTGCCTTTTCCCATTGGGGAACAGTATAGTTTTCTGTGCTAGATAGGTGCCTCTTTGTGGCAAGAGGACGAAGTTGTGCCATTCATACAGACCCAAGTCCGTATCTGAGTTTTCACTAAACAAAAACCTTATGCTGTAAAGCTGCCATTTGGATTGGCAGTGCATTGCAGGAACCGACTTTATTTTTCTTTGTTTTAATTATTTAATATCCCAGATGGGTAACTATCCTATAAAGAAACATCACTTAACAGGCCATTTTGTTGTCACATATAGGTGTATAAATGTAGGAGGTATGTTTGCAAATGGTCGTTTACAAAGCTAAATGGAAAATAGGTTTCTTCCTGTGGAAGGGTAAAAAACAACAACAAAGTGGATTCCATAATTCCATTATTAGTGCTCCAGAAAAGCGGTGAGTTCATGCTTAGGAAAAAGGAAAGAGTAAACTTCTGATAGTTTTTTCTTTGACTCTGACCCTTACATTTTGTAGGAACATACATGGTAAAAGTAGATGGAAGTTGATACATCAAAGAATTCCTCATTCCTTAAACTACTTTTAAATTACATTGTAATTGTTCTAACTGAAGAGCTTGCTTACAGAGTTCCTCCTGAAACCCAGAAAAAAAAACTCTTGATAGTGCCTGGTATTCCCTTGCACATTGACATGCACTGCTGTGCAAGGCTGGACCAGTGGTAGACATCCCTTGCCATACGATGAGAAAATGTGCATTAGAAGCTGTTCTTTAAACTTCAGCGGTAACCCATGAAGTGTTATACACCCAGTTCATTTCTAAGTGTTTATATATAAACACACACATAAATATCATATATGTTCCCCATATAAACATAGATGTTGTGTGTGTATATATATACTTATGTGTATATATATGTAGTTCAAATTGTCCTTTCTATTTATTTAGAAACTTGAAAACAAGCATAATGTTAGAAAGCAAAGAATGAAAGGAAAAGACAATGATCAGTGTGCTTTTCTTCATTACCTTTTGTATGCTGTGGCGAGTGACATAATTCTTTTGTTCTCGTAGTTCTTATTTAGAAAACCTTTTATTCTTTTCAGAACTGCTCATGATACATGCAGTAATATTAACTTAGCCTGTTGTTCCTGACAGTCACAGTGTTTGATAAAAGATCATAATGAAGAAAAATTAATAAAATACCTGTTCTATGATAGCTCACAAAAACTGCTCTGAAAGATGATTGATTTAGTGTGGTATTTCCAAAGATTCTGGGAACTGGGTACCTAATTGTCCTAAATTCCTAGTGTATCTAGTGTAATTGTAGTGGGTTTATGTGGTGTACTGTGCTGGGGCAGGTTTCCACACTGCAGCCTATCGAGGAGACCACAGTGGAGCAGGTGAAACTGCCCTGAAGGAGGCTGCAGCCTGCAGAGAATCCATCTATTAAAGCAATCTATATAGTACTAGGTGCCTTTATTGCATGCAGCTCTTCTTCAGGTGAGTAATTCTTACAGCATGTTTACAGATAGGATGACAATGTTGCTTTGCGTGTTTGCTTTGTGGTTCTTGGTCCCTTATGATTTTTGCAGAATTTCAGGCCTTACTGTGAATGTGACCTTGCAAATGCTGATTTAGAGACTCATTTTTTCTCCTTCCCAATGGATCATTGCAGGACTGGGGCCAAGCTCACCAGGTGGACTATGAAGGCTGACAGCCCCTGGTAGGGATGGAGCCTATCTCAGCCCAGCTGAACGCCTCGAACAGAGCAGGCCTCCCCTCGTGGAGAGGCGGGAGCGATGCCTCACTTCCTCCTGCTAGCAAACAGAGCGCACGCCAAGCACAACTTGGTTTTTCTGTTGTTTTGCAACCACTTCTAATCCCGAATACTTGAAAATGTGGCCTTGGAAGCGTTGGAAAAAAAAAAAAGCTCTACATGTACATAAATACTTTTTTTCTTATTTAAAAATGTAATTATACAGCCACAGCGGGACAGAATTTACAGTATAATTATGCAAACAGAAGTCAGCGAGGCCAGCGTCTGCTCTTCAGTCGAGACAGGCAACATCTCAGCTTGCAATAACCCTATTAGCAGAGGCTGATGAATAATACAAGTTTCCCATATTTGCTTTAGGGTGCAATTCACCCATCTGCAGAGGGTCAGCACAAGAGCTATGTTCTAGTGAAGTCTTATTTAATACCTATAAATAAGGCATAAGTGATGCATGGCCTTGCACTGTTCCTTTACATGGGGGTGAAGTACAGCCTTATGAAATCTTTGTCTCAGCATGTGCCTTCTCCTTGTAATCCTATTCAATACCAAGTGGATAAAACTCAATTGCATTTCCCTCTGTTTCCCTCTCACTGTACTTCCAGAAAGACAGTTCGTACTTGGGTGCTGGCAGCCAACTTTGTGCACTAAAAAACCCACCATAAATCTACATACATCATTTTGAGTTGAGCTATTACAGCATTACAATCAATATTTGATAAATGTGTCTTACAGAAAAAATACCTAAGTCCCCCCAAAACCATTTCACTGCTTCATCCTGTACCAGAAAACACAGAAAAAAAAATATCAGGGAGAAAATATAAGAATATTTTCTGGCTGTTGATGTTGATTTTCAGTCTTGATTTTTTTCCTCTTTCATTTATTCACGGAAGAAAAGGAGGATGGCAAATGGGAAAATTATGAAAGAAGGGGAAAAGCCAAGGATAAAATTATAACTAAAAGACAAAGAGGTGGTTTAAAAACTGGACCTCTTAGGCTTTCTCTTAGTCTTCTGCTCTTACAATAAGAAATCAGAAAACCTCAACACAGAGAAATTGCTACCTCCATCAGAAGACAACCTCCTGACAAAATATTTTCCGTCAATCATGCTTGTAAGGAACGAACGATGGGAGATGAAACGTAGGCTGCTCAGGTTTGGTGAGGATGCACTGGTCGCGCGGACTGCTGTTCGGCAGAGTGTGTTGTCCCAAAAATGGCCAAATTTAAATGGCTTTGACTCTGTCTTAGCAAAGTCCTTTTTTTAACATATTTTCGTTCCTGCAATTTGCCACCAGATGGCATGCACATACCACGCCAGCTGGGAAGGAAGCCGGTGGGTCAGCAGAGGACAGCCCTGGGCCAAAAAAATGGGTAAAAAAGAAAAACAACAACCTTTTAACTGCCTTGCCAAAGGGAGGAGGCAATGCTGGGGTTATGCCTCTGCTACTGGAGTAGGAGGCTCTAAGGTTGCTTTTGTTCATGCCAAGTGACCACAAGTCTCCCCAGAATGTATTTCCTTTGATTAAGAGGGAGGTTTTCATTCATGTTGGTAATTGGAGTGGCCATCAGCCTGGACGTGCCAAAGAAGCCGCGGCTTCCTTCTAATCCTTTGTGTCAGAGCAAGTGGTGCTACTGCCCCTGCAGAGAGAGGGGGGCTCCAAGGGGCCGTGACCAGCCAAAATTCAGAGCAAATCCAAAAGATTTCTTTCAGCAAGATGATATCTGTAAGAAACTAGGCAGCCCTAAGCCTCTGTCGGTTTATGGTTTGAATTTATTTATGCCTGATGCTGTGCTGAGTTTCTCAGCAAGGGAGGATGCTGTGAATGAGACCTGGGCACAAGGGAGGGTGAGGACAGTGTCAAAACTCTGCTGCTGCCTTTCTGTCCCCAGCTCCCTAGTCTGCAAGTTCTCAAGTGACACAGAAAGGTGACAGCAGAGGGAGAAATGGGACTGGCGTGCTACAGGCAGTATTCTCTGCTGAGCAGCAAGAAAAGGTCAAGATATCCAGCAATTACCATCCTAGCACGGGCTCCCTTTTGCCTACTGGAAATGTTCTCTTCCAGGATCCTGTCATATGCTAAATGCAATCTCTGGTGTTTTTTGAGCTGTTTAATTACTTTTCTTAGTATCGTTTATGTTGATTACATTTTTTTGTTTTGGTAAGAGAGCCGGCGAGTGCCTCACACCACGAGCAAAAACGCTGCGTGATTGGCAGCGCTTCTCAGCACGGCTTCTGATCCCCCCCTCCTGGTGCTGAAAATGCTAATGATGTCCTGAAACGATGCGGGGCTCCTTCAGAAGGAGCTGATATTTCCCTGGTGCACGCCAGGTACTGATGGAGGGAACTGACACTCGCTCCTGGTGTTTCTAGCTGGACCACAAGGTCATTTTGCTTCTATTCCAGCAGTGGGGAAGGCTCCGCCCTGCCCTAGCCAGCCTCGAGAGGCCATGAAAAGCCTCTTTTTCTGGGAGGATTTTTCCTAAAGCAGTAACAAACGTCCCCTAACAGCAAATTAAGGCAGGAACTTCTGCACCTATTGTCAGCTTTGCCATATGGGGCGTTGTGTCGAGCCGTGTCCTCCCGCTGCCTTCTCCCTCCTGGCGCAGCTCTGCTCACCCCCCAGGCCACCTCCATCCTCCAAATCGTGGTGACCCCGAGCAGAATAACGACCTCCCATGGCTTTCTGACAACACGCTGCTTAATACCTTTTTACATTTAATAAATTAATACCTCTTCGTGGTGCACAGGCATCACAGCGTTGGCTTATTCCATTGGCTTCACTCCCCGCTCTCTTTCTGTGCAAACACTACACAGCCAGCTATTTCATTTAGGATTTCTGCACCCACCTGTCTTTATTCTCTTGGCCATTTTTCCACGGCACGGGCTCTTTTTGAACTGCCGGTCTGTCCTCCAAGGGCTCTAAGCTTCCCCTCCTCCTGATGGCAATACCTGCAGCGGGATGGGCGCTTTGATCCGCCCCGCTTGGGAGACACAAACACCCGTCTCTTCTCCCACCCCAAACTGCTCCACGCTTGCTGCTGGACTCATCCAAGGAGCCCAAGGGCAGGCGGCAAAAGAGGTCAGGGCTGGCTACGGTGCTCGGAGCAGCATCCTGCTCCCAGCTGCAGCATCTCCTGGGGACCTTTCCGTATCCCCTGGGGCACAGCGGGTGTCACCTGGTGGGAGAGGAGGTGCTGTGTGAGGGGAGATGTCCTGCCCCGGGCTGGTTGGGGAAGGACAGGAGCACAGAGGGACGTGTGTGCTCCCTGCTGCAAACTCCCCTTAAAAACAATTTGCTCGACTCATTTCTTCTCTCTCCGCCCCCCCAGCCCCGACCTGCAAGCCTGGTTTTTATGTACTGTGGTAAATGTTAGGCCTTGAAAAGACCCACACATGAATAAAAAATCAGGCTGTCACTCTGCTGAGCTCCTTTTAAAGAGAAATTGCTTAAAGCAGCAAGAAAGATGTCTAATCTTGGGAACCTGGGAGTCAGTGTCTGTGAACGTCTGTGCAAGGGGGGGGAGGCGGGGGGTCACCGCAGTTGATGCTCATGAATAATGAATCTGACACTGTAGCTATGCAAATGTAACCTAACAAGCTCCAAACTAAATAAAAATCCTGTTTGTTACGTGGGTTTTTCACCAGCCTCTTTTCCCAGCACTCGCTCAGATTTCTGGCACAGCGCGTGGGTATCTGAAGAGGTGGAAGTGGGCGATCGACAGCGTTTTGGGTGCCCTTACGAATCCCGGAGCTCTGAGCCATTTGTGCGTCCTATAAATACGGGACAAGATGAACACAGAACAGGGATCTGGTCTGAGGCAAGATTTCCTGGGCTTTTCCGGGAAGAAACAGGCAGCACCGGGAAACTTTCTGTGTGATCGAGCTGTTCTAGAGCAAACTATTTCAGGCTCGACCTTCTCCTAACCACCTGGTGACAGCCCCCAAAGGAGATGGAGGACTGGCAGCTCCTCTGATTGTTGCTTAACCCCTCTTCATTCTTCAGCTTGCCCATCTCGTGCACAGCACCGAGGCTCACTGTGGTCCTGAGCTGATGGGTGCTTGGTGTGTGAAGCACGTGGAGTAGAGGGGAAGAAGTGTTATCGGTGCACTACGGCCACTCACAGGTACTTAGTGCCTGTGACATATTATAATGCACCACTCAATGTCTTCCTGACATTTTAAAAACCCGGATCGACTGGATGCAATTCAAAACCAATGGAAAAAAGAACAACACAAAACAAACAAAAAACACGCTGAATTCAAGAGCGGGACTGACCCGGGGGTGCTGCGCAGCCCCTTTCCAATCACGAGAGCGTTCTCCTTGTCTTCAACAGCCTCACAAATGGATTGCCCAAAGGAATACAAAGCCAAAAGCTGCAGACCTTATTTCTCTACCGAGGTAACCTTTACAGCTCCGATGAACAATATTTTACACGGCTATTGCTTGAACAGAAGTCACTGCATTGTTTTTTTATACCTCTGTCTCTTGTCAGGAAGAAGCTAGAGTAAATTCTCCTTGGACAGCTCGGTGAAATCCTGACCCGCGTGCTGATCATTGCTGCGGTCTCTCAACTCAGAGCATGGGCAAGGATGTGCGTCAGTTTATTGATGTGTCCAGATCAGCTTTCACCTGTGTTTTTTTTTTTTTTAATTGTTATTATTATTATTATTTTTCTCCAGCATTATATTTCTGGTTTTAGTTGTGCTGTGCCTGTCTGAACCAGTAACAACCTGACAGCAAGGCGTTCCCATCTGAACAGCTGGGTCTGGGTCCATCTGCTTCTCCGCAGAGATAAAACCGATCCGGCACGGTCCTTTTGCGATGACCAGCAGCTTTGGCCAAGCGCAGTTCTTTGTGGAGGAGTACAAAACACCGGAGGAAGGTTTATGCTTTCTGAAAGTTGTCACCCATGACTCCTGGGGCCCCAAGGAAGCCTGTCTGCTTCAGCCACGCTGCCTTTGGTACCTTCTTTAGCATCTCTGCACTTGCCAGCACAGAGATGTAAAGGCATGAGGGCATAATAGAGGAATCCGTGTCCTGTAATGACACTGACCAAAGCTGAGCTATGAAAAAAATAAAAGCAGAAGCAGCAATTCCCCAGAAGTGGGCATAAAGGGCAGTTGCTTCTCATTGTCAGTGGTAAATGAAGAGGAGGACGGAATTTGAAGAAAAAGACAGAAAGGTTGGGAAGCTACTGAGGCCAGAGGTGCAGGGAGCTGCTTACTGGAGGGTTGCAGAGCCCTCACCTCCCTCTGCAGAGGGGTTTGCTGCTGGGCTGTCCCACGGGATGGTGACGGCTTCAAGCCCCCTGCCCGTGTCTAAGCAATGCCTGGTTTCTGCGTGCTCTGTGCATCAGGATGAGTTTTGGGTAAGCAGAAAACGTCAGCTGTATCATCTTAACCTCGCTGAACGAGTGGGAATTACAACCTAGAGGCAACGTAGTTAATGCGGGCATTAAGGACGTTACAGAAGGGGTAGCTCTAAGTAAATCTTTCATGTAATTAACGGTACCGTTCTGCAAATTAATGGAAATTACACACTGAAATGCTTGGACGACAGCCACGCTAGAGGGAACGCGCCGACTTCTGTCTGATCTCAGAGATTGGCTGCTCCTGGCCTGCCAAATGCTTGAATAGAAAACTACCTGGAAACCCAACGTGCTTTTGGCACAACGTAGGAACAGAGCAGAAGGCTGCAGAGACAAAGCGAGGGGAAGGACTCTAGCCTCACTGCTGAATTCCTACCCGAGGGTAACAAAACCAAACACTGAAGCTCAGAAACCACAGACCACAAGGAAGCAATCACACAGGTTAAAACCTTTCTGTCCCTTCCCTTTTACCTTCACCCTGGCTCCTTCACCACGGGAAACTCTGTGCATGGGAAAACATACCGGGAATGAGTCATACTCCAAATATTTAGACATTTATGCCTTTATCTTGGGCAGAAACAGAAACAAGAAGGAGCAGGCACCTGGTGAGCATGCCTCCTGCTTGCTTCTGCACGGGGGGGCTGATGTAGCCTCGAGTCCTTTGCAGCAATCCTGGGAGCGGCCAGTTGGAAAGCTGCACGCGATCACAACCTTCTTTAAAAAGAAGGAACCAAGGGAGCACAGCTTCTGCTTTGTACGAGGCATGGAAACTCAGATCATTGCCCACAGACAGAAAAAGGGCCCTTCTGAACACCACCAGCCCCGTGGAATGAGGTCACACATCCTCAGTCCTCCGGTTTCACCCTTTTAATAGCAAGGCATCCAGCCAAGGGCTACAGTAATACCCATCAACCTCTATACTAAGCACAAAGTCCATTACCACCGCACAGCATACACATTTTTGCCGTTCCTGCCCTCCTTGTTCTCACTCCGGCTCCCGGAGGAGCACTGGAAACGAGGCGAGATGGGATGAGAAGAGCTCCTAATTGTGCAGCGCTTCCCCCGGTGCTGGCATGACGGTGTTTGATGAGGAACTCGGGGTAGCCAGCAAACATGCAACAGCCTCGCATGGAGATACGTCAAATAACGAGGACAGATGCTGCTTTTACACAAAACAATGCCTTGCTCTACACGACAGCAGCGGCTACGCTAAGCGCAGCCTTACAAAGAACGTGGGGGACTCTCCTCCTCCTCTCCACCTTGCCTTTTATTATTATTGTGATTTTTCTTCGAGCATTTGGAAGTCGCTGTCACTTTTTTAGCAGAGAGAAATTACAAAAGGGGTCTTGTCAGGAAGCCTGCAAAGAGCTACAAGAGCCCATGCCTACACATGGGTGCTGGTGGGCACCAAACTAATGAGGACAGCGCTAACGAGGGAGACGCTCCTGAGATCTCGGTGTTGGACAGTGGGCTCCGGGCTGCCTCTCCCCACAGCTTCCCCAAACCCTGAGCATCTTCCTGGGTTTATCTCTGGCCGATCTGAAATGAGAAAGCGTCAGTTTTTTCGCTCCTCAGGATTGCATTTTCAGGAAATAAAACCGCTCACGCTCCAAAAGCCCTGGGGTTACCCGTGCATGGGTGCACTTGGAGCCTTTTTTGCACAGCTGCAGCTTCTCGGAGCGCAGGCTGTAATTTCTCCGTGCCTTCCCTTCACCCATGCTGACAGCATGAACTTTCCCTGGGCACTGGGTGCTCGCCTGTCAGGCAAACTGCAGCTACTTTCATATTTTTATTCATTAAGGGAGTGAAGAGCGGAAACAGCCAAATGTCTCCCATGGTATCGGCGCACTCTTTTTAAGGTGATATGGGCCTGATCTCGTCAAAATTAATGGCTTATGGTTATTCATGCTATTATTCTTAATGGGGCCAAGCATATACTGTACCCGGCAAGAAGTAGTGCTTGACTTGTCAAAGATTTATGGCACATCATGACCTGGCTGGGCTAACTGTAAAGTATAAAAACTTCATTGCTAATAACGATGCTGTGCTCAGAATGAAAAAAAAAAAAAAAAAAAGGACGAGGAGGGAAAGGTACTGCAGGCATCCACCCATCCCAGCACCTTCTCAAGCTGGTCATCTCCTGGCCACAGATTGCTTAAAAGCATCATCGGAGGCTAAAAGATGCAGCGAGAAGGGGACTGCTAGGGGATGGCTCTTCAGACTTCATGGCAAGAGCCATCCTTTTATCCAGCATTTGGAAAGCAAACATTATCCTTATGTGCCTCACGATGCTGATCCAGCTTTCCAACCGGTGCAGACCTCTTTAGAAAGCCATCAGCCCAGGGCCAGCCCCTTAAAACCCCCTGGTAAAAGCACACCTGCACCACGGGAGACAGAGCTGGGTCCCAGGGGTGTGACTGAGGGAGGTCTCTTTTCATGATGGGGCTCTCCAGCAAGGCAAAGGTATCACGTGAAGACAACTGAGTTCAGAAAATCCCATCAGATTCCTCCCCCCCCCGCCATTGGAGATCATGCCAAACAAATTGCAAACGAAAAACCTGCCACGACAGGGGAAGAATGAAATTCAGCCGAGCAGGGGAACCCCGTCATAATTAAAGCTCAGATGCTGAAAACATTTGCACAGCCTAAATGATCACGGAAAGACTCAGGGAAGCCACTAGGACTTCAGAGGACACAGACTGAAAATTGCCTTAATTAAATAAAAAGAAAGAAAAGGCATGGAGATTTATAAGCATTGTAGGACTCCTGAATGCTAATTCCTGACTGCAGAAAAAAATATTCTCCCATATGTTTATTAAAAACATATGCCTCTACTCATTAGGCTGCAGAGAAAATGATTTTTTTTTTGTTCTTCCGCTAGAAAGAAATGTTTTTCTGATTGCAAGTAAGTATTTCTGTAACAGAAGGAAACCTCCTAGGAAACAGCCTCCTGTAGAAATGATTTTGGGTTCCTTCTTTGCTTTAAGTGAATTTCTTTTTTTTAATCAATGCATTAATTATTATTAGCCTTACAAACAAAACATCCCTAATCGCTTTATTCAGTCATAACAAGAACTGTGAAGAAGTATGAAAAGGGCAGGTTGGAACCACAGATTGGAGACCTAAAAAAAAAAAAAAAATCCCCTAGTTTTGATGCCTTAAACACCTGGGTCCCCTGGTTCATTAAGGGAGCGCCATCTCTGCACCGTGCTTGATAAGGAACTGGAAGACTGAAGGCCTTGATTAAAGTGCTAACATTTCTGCATCAGAGCAAGAGAGAGATTTAAATTGACATTAAACCCTAGTGAGAGCCTCACCTGCCCAATTATAGGGCTAACACCCCATGCGTTTTAATGGGGATGTCACGCCGGACTGGCAGTTCTGGAGCCTAAACTTCCCCGTGGACTACAGAGGAGAGGTAACAAAGGCAGCTGAAGTCGAATCCTTCCTCAGGTTTGTGGAACCACCTCCCTCTGTCCCCGTTCTCCCCATATGGAAACCCTCGTTTCCCACTCAACATAGAATTATGACCTAAATTTGATAGATTTAGATTGTTTGTGTCAATTATGGTGCCTACACGTTTGCTCACACCCCCAAATGGCACGCACGACCTGGTGGTGGCAGCACGGGGGAAAATCCGGAGTCCTGCTCCTACACCAGCTCCTCAGGCCTGCTGCCCCTGCTCCCATGGAAGCACTTGGGATCTCACAACGCTCCTTCAACAGGAAAGCACAAGAAAAGACACAAAGGGAGCAATCAACAGGGTCAACGCTTAGAGTCACAAGAAGGGAAACCGGAATTATTGCATTGTGTATGCGATTAGCAGCATCCATAAGCAAATCATTTAGCCCATTCATGCCCCAGCCACCCCACATGAAGAGTCTCTCTGAAAACTCTTGAGAACCACAGATATAAATGGGTACTTGTCATTGATTAACGTTTTTTTCTTTTTTAATCCAGCCTTGGTGTAGTCTTAAAAGAAAACTCAGTATTTCACGTAAGTAGCACAAGACTCTAGAAGAAGGTTTTTTTAAGGAAAATATTGACTAGTATGATATTATTTAGTAAATCACAAACTGTGTCAAGAGTTAGTGTGTGTTTTCTACATCTAGGCATACAGCGCGAAACATTTGCAAGAAAAACAGAAGATATTTAAAACTGTTTTTTAAAAAAATCCATTAAAACCCAACAAGAAGTAACTTCCAGTAATAGCAACGCTTCGCGCTGAAAAGCTCTTTCGTCTGCGGATTGGAAAACATTTTACTTACAGATAATGATAGTTTACAGCACTGCCACATTTTGCTACGCCTATATTTAGTCTGCAGCAACACGAAAGCAGCCGTCAAGGTGTTGGTCTTCTACCGACAAACACTGCATGTACCCCGAATACAGGGCACTTTCAGAGCTTGGAGGGTTATATAGATGGGACAAAGAACCAGAGGATGAAATTATCCTGGTGTACAAGAAGTTTTTTTTTTTTTTTTTAAGCCCGGAGACATAAATGACCAGAGTCAGAGTCAATCATATGAAGCCTGCCTCTGCTGAGGATTCCTGCTCATATCCCCTGAGCCTGGTGCCTTCAGGTGGTGATGTTTGTGCCCAGCGGGTTGGTATCAATTAGCAGAGCCTGTTGATACAGCACTAAATTTACCAAGAACGTCACCAAACTGAAAATCAGCTTACATCATATTACTGCAGTCTGCTACTGCTGTTATTTTCATGGCACCAGAGCGTCGGTGTGTGTTCATGCATGTTGTGCCCTTGGAGGAGTCTGGGTACGTACCAGCACCCCTCAACGCTACTCCTGCCAAGCTCTTTTCTTTTCTGTCTTGTTTACAAATGACTCATTTTTAAATGTAGTTCCTTGAAATGTGTTTCAATTAACTGAGATCTGGAGATCTGCTTCACGCTGATGAAAGATCACCGGGAGGGACGTGAACACCTCAGAGCATCCCAGGTAAAGGACAGATGCACGTAGCATTACAGCAGCACTCTCCAGGCCTTAAAAATGGGTACAAATCGATAAAAAAAAAAAAAATCACAGCTTAAAACTCAGGTATCTTCCTTGTGCTCTGCCTCAGGTTCAGCACGGTTAGATCTCGCTGATGGTAGCAGGGAGCTGGAACACAAATCCAGGGAAATTTGCTGATGATAATAAAATAGCACGTTGCCTTGGAACCGACACACGTAGCACACCTCTTGGCTTGTGCTTTTTGCTTTTTTTTTTTTGCTTTTTTTTTTTTTTCTTCTTGTAGCTTTTTCTGCAAAAGAAGGAGCCCTAAATCTTATGCAAACAGTTCCCACAGCGTGGACAAGTAGGGAAGATTTCAACAAATCTTCCAAAATTACAGGGATTCGCGTGCCATCTGTGTCTCTGAAAAGGCAACAACCAACACCGACAAGCTGATCATCTCCTCTGCTCCAAAAGGCAAGGAAATTAATGCCAACAGCTTCTGCCATGCAGAAGACACCCAGTCCAGCAACTGGGCCACCAGCAAGCAGGGTCTGGAGCCAGTCACCAGAATGTGCTGGTTGTGGGTGGACAATGAGTGCCAAGAGAGACCCGGCACGTTTTAAGAGGGGACAGCCAGCATCCACAGCTGTTCTCCTGAAACACAACCCTGGCTAATACCGACGCTGACAAACCAGCAAAGGGACAGGCAGCAGCAACAGATACAAGCACACAGAACTGTGCAAACTGCACCCACGCTACCCAAAAGGTGGATAATGAAGAGCTGGCCAGTGCTGAAACTGCATGTTCATGAATATTTGCTTTTGGGAAATAGAGGGTGAAAACCTTCCAAGTGTTTTGCTCTATATGCAGTTTCCTGTGTTGTTTATGAAATACCTCAACCGATGAAAATTATTTGCAGTCCCTTACCCATAGCTCAGTACAGATGCCAAGTCATTGATAATTAAGGAGATGATGTTAGGAACGTATTTTTGCAGGTAAAATACACTTTAAAATACAACGACGCCTACCCTGCGACCACGCAGCCAAGGTTATCAGATCGAAGCAACAGACACACGTAGCTCCTAAAAGCATTTCTAGAACTTGCTACCCAAAACCAGTAGCCCAAACAGTCTCACTGATAATGTGGTTCCCGAGCTTTCAGCAGCAACAGCTGATAGAAATCACAAGGAGAAGGGTAGGATTTCTGAACGACGGGCCTTAAATACGTAGCAATTAGAAAATGGAGAATACCTTTTACAACCAACGGTAGTGTCTGCAACTTTCCTCTTAGCAACAGCCAACGTAGGAAAACAATCAGTCTGTTGTTATCTCTGATGTTTCTTCACACAAATAGACTGTTAAAAAGTTCAGTTGATCTCCTTTTTCTCCCCAGAATAAAATTATCTTAGGGAAGTGGAGAAGCTTCATGTATTGAACAGCACGAGCTGTCCTCAGGCTCAGCAAAGGGGAAATGCCCTCTTGCAGATGGTCCAAAGACACTTAAAAATCTGCTGTCAACAGAGCAAAAAGAAATTGGAGCTGTGCTCTCATTGTAATCCCATTCTCTAAAACCTTGCCACAACTCAGTGCTTGCTCTAGACACTAGGAGTCACACTGATTTCTTCCTCTTACCCTGTTTGTCTTGTTTATTTTGACTCTAACCTCACCGAGATGCGGTCCTGAATGTACTCGTGGGCACATGCAGCACCAGGACAACGGGGAGTTGCAGATGATTGACCACCGCGAATGCTTCATGAGATAAAAACTGGTATCGGTATATCACTTATATCACTGAGCGGTCCCCTCACTCTCTTAGGTGTAGTTAAAAAAATGAAAGGTTCATCGCAGAAGTCCTTATTCTTTGGAAGGAAGGTTATAAACTTTTTCTCTGATCTCATGTTGTTTTAGTTTGTAATTTGCATTTTGGGAAAGGAAAAAAAGCCTTTCCGTAAGACTCCAGTGTATAAATCTCAGTTTGTTTTCTATCAGGGCAAAATCTTAGATCAATGCCAGGTGTCTTAAATTAATAGGCTACAGGTTTAAAGGAAGGAGGGAATTGCCAAAAATGTTCCTGCATTTGTTCTAGCCTTGAAAAGCCCTGATTTAATTAATCTTCCTTCATCAGCAGCAGAAAGCATGGGTCTAATTGCAAGCTCAGAAGCACCAGTTGTCCAAGTGATTGGATAGTAGTTAGAGATGAAAGAGAGTAAAACAAGGCATTGATGAATGCAGGTTTATTAGGAGCTGTGTCTCATTGACTTGTCTCGTGAAGCAGTTGGAAATCGGCTACAAAGTAATAAAAGAAAATTAAAACACATAAAACTTTGTTAAAGTAACGTGGAAAGGCCTGCATTAAACCAAAAAAAAAAAAAAAAAAAAAGAGGCAAGGAGCTCGGAAGTGAGAAGTAAAACACATCGTAAAGACTTGCTGTCCGATCCAAAGCCCGCTGAAATCAATGGCACAGTGATGCACTGAGTGGAAGCGCGTTGCTCGGCCGTTAGAGGTCTACGTGGGTATACGGGACCATGGAGCTTGTGTACAGAGCAGGGCCACCTTGGGCAGAAACATCTTTGTGCAGGGCTGGTATCTGCAACAACAGCACAGCGCATATGGCAGAATATCAGCATCATGGTGCTGGAAGGATTCCCCGAGGACATCACCTGCTCCTGTACGACTTCTTCTGAGGTTTCAGCACGGGGCAAATTCTCCATGTCGGATACACCGGGGTGACCGAAAACCTCCTGATCCTACAACATTACGTTTTATCCAACATTATTTCTTTGGAGCACTCATTCCAATAAAGTAAAATCAAGAACCTTACAAACTTCTGCATCTTGTTGGAAGTAAGGTTGGGAAGAACTAAAAACTCACAGGGCTTTTTTGTTTGTTTTCTCCCCACTCCATTTTTCACACCCCGGCTCTGGTGAGCTACAGAAGCTTGGAGATGACTCAGGTCTACGACTGAAGCTGCACATGAAGCGTCCTTTTGTGCTCCATGCAGGCCCTGCTCCCGGCAGCTCGCAGACGTTCTTTGTGGGGCTGTGACACCGAGACGTCGCTCGTCTTCGTTCCTGCTTTTGGTCCTACTCCTTCCTCCCCTAGTCGTACATCCTGGCTGGATGCAGGCTTTGTCCCTCTCGGTGCGGTTTGTCACAGCAAAAACCTAATCTTGGCCGGGTCTCCTGAGTGTTTGTGTAATATTTTAAAAAAAAAACTACAATTTTGGTAATATGCAGCTGGCATAGATGGAGATAATGCAGTGGGAGGAGAGAGAAGACAAGGTAGCAGTGGAAATTAGTGTGCTTGCATAAGTCAATAATCACAGGGGTCTCCCAGGTGGCACCCATCCTAGCTTCTAAATTTAATAGATTAGATGGAAAATAATGCCTCCCCCAACACTTCCCCTTAGGGGACTGGTACTTCTCAGGAAAGCGTTTCCCAGTAATTAGCACCTGTGTCTTACAAAAATCAGAGCCTGCCATGGCTTCTCAAGCAGGGCAGTGGGAAGCTCTGGCACATTTGCATTTTTCTTGCTCTCAGAAATGTGCTACCGATTATGCAGGCACCTGAAGCTCCCGGGCTGAGCCTCCGAGGAGGTTGGTGGCAGTGCCCCGGGGTTCAGCCCGATGCTGAGAGCAGAGGAGCAGCTGGTCCCCAAACAAAATAATCGACTTACTGGCACTTAAAGAAAGCTTGAGATTATTCTAGATTAGATTTGAGACTGCAGATCAATAGCAGAATTTGTTGTATTCCTGCCAAGGTTTGGGTTAGTCCCACAATTTCCTTGGAAAAAATCAGGGCTGGCCTCAAGGCAAGCTTTGCCTTCTCCCCATGCCCAACTCTGTTGCAGTCAGCTCGGCTGGATTTTCCAATCTCAAGCAGTTGACAGTGAAAAAAAAATAAAAAAATAGTTTTCAAGAGAGCTGAGTGTTACAAGGAGGTGCCGTCAGCTCTAAGTATCAATGACTGAGTACACAAAGAAGAGCGGAGCACTGCCGTTCGCTCACACCGTACGTACCAACTTGTCCTGATGCAACAGAGGAGAGATCACCACATCAGACGAAGTTCATCCTTAGGCTCACTCCAATGTGTATGCACAGAAGTACAATCTGAAGCCCCACACTGGTGCAGATACGTACCATAATGTAGAATCCCAGAGGCTTTTTTGGGAACGACAGGAAGACCACAACATTGCTGGTGAACCCCGAAGCCTCCGCTCATACCTTCTGGGTTAGCTTTGCTAGGTGAGAGGAGAAAAATAATTGATGAGCACGGAGACTTGAGGGACTTGTCTGCTTCTAAATTAAGAGATAGCACGCTGGTAATCAGGAAATGGAATTTGAATAATAAACCTTTTCCCCCCTCAACTGCTTGTTTCCCTGTTTTCACTTGCAAATCGTCAGCGCCATGCTTGGTGAGGACAGAAAGCTCCCTGACTTTCCTGGGAGAGCAGCCTCGGTGTCGAAGAAGAGCGATTTGAGCAGTGCGAGGTAGCCACAGACTCATCACAGAGGGCCAGGCTGGCAACTGGGAACCGAGCAACGGAGCTAAAGCCCTTATGTAACCGCCCTTCCCCATGCAGCTGTCCTGGTAGGTACCTAACTTCCTTTCATAAATCCTCCGAGTGTTAGATTGCATCTGTAGGTGGCCAAATACTCTAGTAAATATGACACAACATGTGTTTTTTTTCCCCCCTCTCAAGCAAACATAACTATAAAGAGATCTGCTAAAGTATTATAATCAATACGCCATTTGAATGCGGAGAAAAGGGATTGATTTTTAATGAGGCACTTCGTTTTCTGAACGAATCCCATTTTCTTCCAGCATTTTGATTACAGCCACTTCTCTGATCCCAAAACATCTCCTGCTTCGAGAATTACTTAAAAATAGTCTTTGTGTATGGAAAGTGATTGATTCCTTTATTTTATTTAGCAAACCCAATTTTGCTCGCTCTGTGAAGAAGATCATACAATTTTTTATTTTGCTTCTTTGTCACTTTGTTGCTTCACAGGAGGAGGAACAAAAAAAAAAAAAGGAATGTAGTTATTTTGTGCTAGTGATTAAAATGATGACAACAACAAAAAAATCCCTTTGTGGTAGGGATATAAACGATCAGCTCATCAGGACTGCGAGGGCTTTCAATCTACCATGACTGCTGCTTTGAGTTTGTTCATGAACTTTGCAGCAAGGGAGAGGACAGGAGCGTTATCTGGGAGGGAACTGTCTCATGGGTGCTTTTAGCCCAACACAGAAGTGTACGTAGCTTCATGCAGCTTGGTCCATACCTAGAGCTATTTTGCCATACGTTGTGTTTGTCACCAGCAGAAGCTGAAAAGAGAGCTCCTGCAGAGCACCTGTGCGGAGGGAAGCTGGCCGTGGCTTCTGGTCCAAGAAGCCTTCAGTCCTGATCCCTGCAGAATATGGGGAAATCCTTCTTTTGGGGCCTGTCTCCACTAGGCAAAGCGATATCTGACACTTGAGCTCGATGATATGAGTGCCAGGACCCTAAAGAGCACTACGTTTGTGCTGACCCCAAACTGGAGCTGCGCACTGCCAGCTGAACCTCTCGGCGTCAGCTCCGTGTGCCAACGTTTGTAGAGCAAGGACCGAGCTCGCCACCTCAGCTACCGCTCGTGTCCCACCTGCACGGACCAGCAGCTCATCATTTCTGCGGCTGTGCACTGCTGGAGCTCTTCTGGGCGACCGTCACCGCAGCAGATCGGGCCCACGGTCCTTTCTTATCCAAGGGAAATGGAAATCCAGCACCCAGGCAGGCACACAGAAGAGACAGAATTCATTGCCTAATGCTGCTTTGTTTGACTTCAGCTGAAGCAGGATTGTGACCTAAAAGGAAGGGATGATTTATTTATTTTTAAATCCACGTTTCTAAAGAGGAATGCTTTAAAAATAAAACCTTAGTGGAAAATCTGCATTAAAGATATAATCCAGTAGCATTGCGGTTCCTTATCCCGTAAAGTTGCAATTGAAAAAATGGGGCAGATAATGTGAGCTTTTGTCATTTATATCTGAGAAGACTTCAGGAAGCAAAGACTTTCATGTGAATCATGTAAAGGATTTTCTGCAAAACTCTGTGTCTGAGCGAGAATAAAAAAATCTCTCAACTCAAGAAAGGGCATCGTGTTAAACAGATGTTACAATATTGCCTGGCAGGTCTAAAACCCTCATGAGTTCTAATTTTAAGTTTGCTAAACCTCAAAAAGTTTTCAATTTATTTGTGTCCGAGTGTTCAGAGGGTTTTTTTTTTCCTTACTTACAGAGTGCCATCTCTGTAGGAAAATCCTGGTTATCAAGACTGCAAAGTCAAAGATTTAAAAATACAGAAAGGAGCATGCCAGATTTTCTGCATTCAAATCACCCTCCTGCAAGCTAAAATATGTATTCAAATCAGGCCACGTGACAAAAAAAAAGATGGGATTTTGAGAGATTGGCTCAAAAAGTGAGATCCCTATGGTTGGAAACACAAGAGACATTGCATCTAAATTAGCATCGCACTGTTTGCATAATTTTCTCATGACAACACCGGCTCCTATGACATATCCAACATTCATTGCTCCTGCCACGATGCTTTAAAACACCAGATGTAAACAGTAAATCTTTGTTTTCTCTTCCGGTAACTGGGGCAAATGCAAAAGATCCACCATCCAGTTCCGTTTTGGAGTTGGGAGTAAACTTCCCCCTTCTGCAGCAAGTGTTAAAGCATGCTCTGAACTTCCTGATTAGTATTATCCCTGATTAGGCTGCAGATAGTCCTCTGATTAAAGTGCTCTTGGCTATTTTGGAGCTTCACATAAATATACATGAATGTAAGAGAGGAGAAAAGAGTAAAGAGACAACAAAAGCAGGGGCTGGCAACTACTGCCCTGGGATACAGGGGGAGAGCCAGGGCCTGACGCTGCCCTGCATGACCCAGACGTGGGACTACTGCAGGGGGACTCGTCCCTTGGGAATGGTGCTCGGTGCTGGGACGGACCCACCCGCGGGCACTAAGGGCTCCCAAGCAGGACCAGACCGAGCTTCACACGGTCCAGGTGTGATGAAGGAGCCAGGGATGTTTCGGGCTCAGTTCCAGCAGTACATACTGCCACGCAAAGCTGGGTTCTGCTCTGAGGTTTTTCATTCAGGTTTCCAGCTCAGGATTAACAGATCCACATTTCAAGTTCGTCATTTGGAACATTTTCATGCAGTACATTTGCATTTGGTGCACACCAAAAAGCAAAGATCCTCCATTTTCCCACTCAGGTCCATCCTGCATCCCTAAAACCAAACACGCTTCCACTTCTAGGCTATGTGGGGAAAATATAAACCTGGCCTAGGATACCACAACTGTGCTGCAGCTCACTGCGATCAAAAACCTTCTGATTTAGGTCCTGAAGCGCTCTCTAGCCATGAGGAAAAAGGGATGAAGCTTTATCCCATGCTTGCTGAGCTTCTCCCACACCAACCTCCCTCTTCAATAGCTGACAGTGCCAGGACCTGAGAGACAAGACCCATGCTGTGATCTAGGCTGGTAATTCTTACTTCTCCCATCCTTCAAAGCCTTTTTATTATCATCTAAAACAGACAAAAATGAAAAGCAAAACCATCTGGCGCTTCCCAATACAATAAAAAATCAATAAGGTTGAAATCAAATTAAATCAATAACGCTCACAGTTCTCTACCCCTTCCCTGCACCTTCTCCCTTTCCCAGCAGGTTCTGCACAACCAGATGTTTCCAGCGTGTATCCGCCACGGCTGTCACGCTCCTGGGTTAACAGCAGCCCCCTCTGCTGCTGCTGGTGCTCCTTTGATCTGGAAGCAAAAAAAGAAAAAAGAAAAAGCAAGCACTCCTAACCAACAACGCTGCTTTTCGTTTTAGGCAGCTTATTAGTAGAGGCTGTGGGCACAAACCTCCCTCCCCTCCTCTCCGACACCTGGAGAGCTGTTACCAATTGTTTTCTCTTGAGGCTTTTCATCCTGAATCCCTGTCTCTCGTGGTGACCTTTATTCTCACCAGGTTTTTTATTTTTATCTCTGCTTTCCCTCTGAGGCTTCTGCTAAAGATGAAGAACTTGTTCGGCTGTAATAGTGAGCAACCAGGCTTTCAACCCCTGAACCGTGCAGCGGTATCTGAAGCAGAAGGGACAGCAATAAGGCAGTGCCCCCATGTTCCTGCAGCGTGCACGCAGAGACCAACACGTGCCTTCCAAAGAAGATGCGAGCCCCCTTTGGCTGCTCACTAATAGAGTTTCTTCTTTCATTTACAGTGTAGGTGTTTGTGCTACAACAGGGGAAGACGACCGTAAAAAGAGGTGCTCAGTATTTCCAAATGTCAGCGTGTCAAACCAACAACGCTGAGCAACTTGCAATTAAGGTTTCGGTGAAGGCTCCCCAGTAGTTTCCTCCCCACCGCCGGAGCTGCCTCTTTTTTTAGTGCTCATCCCTATTTGACGTATCACTAAATTTCGGATTTAGGAGAGCGAATGTCAACATCCACCGTTTTCAGGCCAGCTCGAGAGCTCTCGAGCACAGCCAGAAAGTAAGAAAGCACCTGATGTCTCTCAGGGAAGCCGTCCCTTCAGATTTCTACAGCAGGATGTGACAGCCTGCGCTGAAATTACAATCTGGCCAGAGATGTGGATGCGTGCCCATTTAGTGATCAAAAGCACCGACTACCACGGTAACGAGAGATAAGGAACTACTTATTTTCACAGCTTCCTCTGTGCTCAGCGCACATCACAACCTTTAGATTAGCATCTCTGCAGCTCTCCTGAGCTCCATTTCCATCTCCTGCATTTTACAGGTGGGGAAACCAGCCGGTGACCCCGTCAAAGTCATAAAGGGGTGTCCAAAGCCTCCTGAGGCCGGCTCCTACGCGCCGGAGCATCCCAGCTTGGCAGTAACAGCCTGCTGAGTCTTTGTTCCGACTCCATCAATCCAATGGCCATTTAATAATGTCCTGTTTTTATAATGTGGATACCCGTCTGCTGGGAACTGGACTGAGACCAAATCATCTTACGCGGGCCCTGAACATCCATCAGCTGTTTTACAGCCGGCAGTCATTTCTTGCCTAGGTGTGACTCACTGTCTATAAACCAAGGAAGAATTCTACAATTAAGCTTAATTGTAATTAAGATGAGTGACCACAATGCCAAAAAGTGCCCGTTAGTGTTTGGTTAAAAAATACACGCTGCAGGCCCTCCCATTTTTTCAAAATCAGATTTGTTGCTACGCACACTTAATTGTTAATGAAACCAACTGGAACCGCGTGTGCGGCTTATTTGGAGACATCACCTGAGATGTACCCGATCCGAACGACCGGGTCATTTGGTCTGGTGGTTATGAGACCACAGGGAAAACATACGTGGAGAGCTGGTGTGTGCAGGGAAGTGCCAAGGCAATAGCTGGAAAGCTGGGAATTACTCTAATTACTGCTCTTTAACTTCGTATGCCTGATGCACTTTGTCACACTACATGGGGCATCTTCCCCTCAGCACCTCGGGATTGATGAGTAACAGGAAGAGGTTCCCGGTTCCAACACGTTAGGCTATAGATCACTGTTCAGCCTCACAACGTCCCAACATCAGTACGAGAGGCTGCATATTCAATTGCTCCTCCTGGAAGTATTTGCATCTTTGAAAGCAAATATATTGTGCGTAGCAGGAGAAAAATGAAGTTTTCTGGCAAGACAGGCACACTTCTTTCCATCAGTGGAGGCAGATCAATCAAGAACGCGGGCCATTTATTGCAATATGCGCCTTCTCTGGGGCACCTTCTGGAGTACAATTCCGTTAAATCTCTCTTTGAGTCCCTGCCTCTCACTTTGCTACTGACCATTCTCTGTCTTTTTGTGGCCACAGCTTACTGCAGACAGAAGACAGACCTCTGCTGTTAGATAAAAGCTGGATCTAAAGGAAAAAAAAAAAAAAAAAAAAAAAAAGGCAGATAAAAATTCACAGCAAGAAAGGATGAGTAAAGTAATTTGTTTGCACAACAATACTCCAGGGTCAATTCATGTAACTGGGTGACTATGTTGATTAGTGCTAGATGAGACACAGGGTCCACATGCTTAAGTTTAATGCAGCTGCAGCATTTCCTTAACATCAGTCCCTGTCTTCCTGCAGTTATGTATCTGCTCCTTAACCATGAATAAATACCCCTTTAAGAGTTGCTCCATTCTTAGCAGCTTGCTCATCTCCTTGGCTCTTCAGCAAATGCCAGATTTGTGGAGTGGAAGAGAGAGCAAGAAAAAGCACTGAGGAGCACTCTGCGATAAATACACTCTCCTCCTTACCACCAGGGTGGAAACAGAGTCCTTTGCGGGAGGCCCCTGTGCCACTCGAGTTCCACTTAAGCCCTTGAAACTATGCTTTTCAAAAGACCTTGCATTTCTTCTCAAGCGCTGAGTGGTGTTTAGGCATGCACAGGACTTGAACCGATGCTCCACGTGAGACTGAATTTCACCCCCTAATAAACAGAGGTCCGCAGACCTGTCTCGGTAATGCCAGGGAAAATCCAGGACAACCCCCTTGATAATAATGAATTTACTTCGGTTTTTAAGACCTGCAGGGTCGGTATTTGCCATTTAGCCATCACACAACCACAGCGAGGGTGCTTTAGCTCGAGTGTATGCCACCCCATCTTATTTACATATCTGTCTGCAAGCTAGATCTATAAATGGTCCTGATGCAACTAATAATTCAGAGTAAAAAATGTATCATCTTAATGACTCCCTCCCAGTGATAATTATGTACTTAAATAGTTTCTGTCAACCAAGAAATATTTTCTCTTCTCAAGGCATTATTTTCTTTCTTCCAGGAAAGAAACAAACTCTTGGGCTGACATTTCTTTGATAAGCTACAGAACATCAGCAATATTTTCAAAATTGTCCACGGTGGTGAAGGGTATCCTCATTTCTCCATAAAGGAACAGAAAATAAAAACCATCACCATCAACAGATGGACAAGCCAGCGGGGGTATTTGCAAGAGCCACCTGAAATAAACTAAGCTGATAGAATTTGGCACTTCTATCAAAACAGATCTTGAGCAAAAGCTTCTAAATTCAGCGTGACATACATTTACATTTCTTTTACAATTTTTTTCACTACGCTGCTGCACCTGAACAGTAACACATGAACACCACCAAACATACTGCTAGCGCCTTCCTCGTACCCCAGCCCACCTGAAACCAAGTCGATACCTTCTGCACTAAATAACACAGCATCACACTCGATTAGCACGTGGGAAAGGTTCTGGATTTGCAGGGTCTGTGTTTGGTCTTGGAAACCTCCGTCCCACTCACACCTGAGCTCCTTACACTCACTTGACCATTTCACCCTCCAAACGGGGGTATCTACTCCTACTCGTTTGCCAGAGGAATTTCTCTTTTTTCCAAAACTGTCCTCGCTGGAGCAAATAAACTGCCTGCCGTCTGGGTTCTGCCATATTTTCCCGTAGAGGTACCATCCTGCACTGCATACCACAGACTCCGTACGCCTGGAACAACCTGGATTACCAACGGTTCAACTTCAAAGGCAACCAAGCACAAGGCTCCAATTTCTTTTTGATTAGGCCTTTCAAAGCATCCCTCAAGAATCAAAAGGGAAGAATATAACATTATTCTATGGCAATTGTGACATAAAAGCTGCAATATTAGGCTGCTTAAAACAAAAAAAAAGGGTTGCTCTCCCCCCCCCTCCCGGTTCTGGAATGAAAAGCGCCTTATTATAACTACAAGAAAACCCAACAGCCTCCTGATGATAATGACTCAGTCAATTTATCATAACAAAATGTCAATGTCACCCATAGAATAATCATGTAAGAATACTTCAAAAATAGAAAAAAAAAAAAAAAAAAAAAAAAGAAATGCACCCAGTTCTGGGATGACTGTAGGGGTTGCTTATGAAAACGGTGAAAGTCACAGGCTTAAGTGATTAAGTTGAATATATAGCTCATTCATTTGCAATTTGATTTTAACTACGGACAAGATGAGTGAAAACAAGAACGGGAGCGTCTGCATCATAATATTAATAAAACATAATTAGGAAAAGATTAGCATAGGAGAAAGAAAAGCATCTTAATTCACCTTCCCTTAGCCTGCCAATGCGTCTCTTGCTGTTGATTATTATTTTCAGAGAGCTGGTGTTTACAAAGGTTTGATTAGATTGGAAGAATGCAAATTAAGAGGGAACTGACTGACAACATATTCCCCTCTGCGTGCGAGAAGGTGCTGGAAATCACAGCAGGCACCACCGCAGGATACCCGGACTATCTAGGGATGGTGTTGGCCATCGTGCGTGGCCATGCCCGAGTCCCAGAGAGGTTCACGGGTTTTGTTAAGGTCGTGGCCTCAGCAAAATGGATGGGGAAATACGGTGGGCAGTGCTGAAGTCCCTGGCAGGCAGAGTTGCACAGAAGAAGACACAGAAATAGTGCTGAGAAGAGGCCACGGAGCCAGGTCAGATGTGGCAAAGCTGAGCAAAGCAACCGTAGCAAGGAAAAGACGATATATTTATTACCGAGCGGCGGAGTATTAGAATAAAAATGAGAGGAAGCATCACATGTTCTCACTGTTTCCTCAAGGGGAAAATACGCTTTTTCTGCCTACATTTATTTAAACACTAGCACACAATTTGCCTTTGGTAATACGCTTTAGTTTCAATCCAGAAGGCTGTTCCTAGAACAAGAAGTGTCTCCTGCGCGTCCCGTAGCCACTCGAGGGGGGCTGGGGAGAAGGAAGCTTTCAAGACGAACAACGGCTGAAAGATAAATAAAAGGGGCTTTTTTTCTATAGCCAGCTGCTGGACTAGAAGGGCTGAAAATGATTTTGGCTTGTGCACAATGGCAAAAAGTGGAAAAAAAATCCCACACCACACAACACACCTCGCAGGCAAGGTGGAGGATAAGGGATTTTGAGAACAGCAGTTCGGCTTCCTTTATACACCCAGGTTGCCCCTCGCCTCTAACACCCAGTTCTTTATTTCTGATGGATTCAGAAGAACCTTCAAGGACAGAAAAAGATGACAAAAAATTCTTCTTCAGACACTACCCTACATCTTTTGTTACAGTATAAAGGCACATAATCTGTAAAAATCATTTACTCTCTCTCCAACCGAGGCTAGCAAACTGATAGCTTAGAGAGAAAGCCACTTTGACATTTTATTCACATAATATTTTTAAATTATATCAGCTCTGTTCAAGTCTCAACACTGAATATAGTCTGAGCCAGTCAAGAAAGAAATCTGGCTTTTTGCAACTGCTACCAATAACTTAGGCATTTACTGCAGAGATGTGATAATAAAGAGCAAAGAATTGTTTATTTTTATACCTAATCTAGAATACTCATTTCCTTACAAAAAGGAAGATTAAACCAGTTTATACACCAGAACTGTTTACAAAGATTAACAGCTACCTTTGACCTCGGTTTAGAGAGCAAATGCAAGGCATTAAAATTAAAATATGACCTTTACTGTACCTATTCAGGTACGTCCTCCTCTTGACCGGCTGTGATAATGGTAAAAAACAATGCAGATCATTTAATTGCTCTGTTATTCGTTCCACCGTGTCATCCCTTCTCCTATCACATACATGTACAAGTCGTGTCCCTGCAATAAAACTCTGGCTTAATGAAAACTCGGCTGTAGTGGCCACCCCCTACCCATACACCATGTCCCGGTGCTTTAAAGTTCACCTCCCACAGCAATTGTCACCTGGCTTGCATAACTCCTTTGGGCAGGCATTCATCAGCAGAACCGACTTGCGCTTAATCACAGTGAATGCAAAAATAGATCTTTTCTGCCTGGTTGGTGTAGCTTTCTCATATCTGTGAGTTTTTATACCACATGCAAAGAGTGATTCCCTTCCATATGACACTTGGGAGTAGAAATGTTTTAAGTAGAAAGCTCACGAGTGTTTGACATTTCTCTTCATAAGATTTATCATCATCATCCACAGTTTTCCACTCCGGAGTGGGCTGCAGCTGACGCATGAAGATCTGTTCTGCCTTTGTACTCCACCCTCACTAGGAGGAAAAAAAGCCAGGTGAACTGAGCCCTGGAGAAATACCGGCTCCTTTCCTCCGACCACTCGAACCCTGCTCCACCAGGGCCAAGGCCACGAACGACCCGACCTGTCTTAAAGAGCAGCACGGGGCTTGCAAAATGGATGGCCGAGCACCAGCCATGAGCTACCCTTCCGAGAACTGTCATCTTGAGCGTTGCCATACCTGAAGCATTCACAGTGCTGTGAACTGCCCCGGCTGGGAACAGCAGCACCAACAGGAACGAGACAATTAGGTTTTAGCAGCAGTTTCAGCCGGTTTCCACACGTTTTCACCGGCTGCACAACCACGCAGGGGTGTGAATCGATGACATTAATGCCTGCAAACCCCAACAATGATATAAGCGAGATGTTAGCGCAACATTTCGTCATCGAACGCTAACTTCTCAATTTAAAATTCACCCACAAGCTTAATAGGACAATTACCGTCAGGGACTTTACTGAAAGGGCCCAACTTTGCAACTGCTGCTACCTGGAAAAGAAACAAAGACATGAGAAAGGAGCTGCTGTCACTGCCTTGCGCATGGCAGCTGAAGGTCTGGCATTAGCCCTGAAAAAACACTTTCTGAAGGCATGGGCTTAATACGATTGAAGGTAAGAGAGCCACGGTCCCAGGGAGCAAAGTTACAAGATGCAGAAGTGAAATCCACGTTGGCAATGGAGGTCTCTGTGCCTGGGAGCAGAGGCTCTGTGGGGCACACAGCAGGCTTCGTCCTGACGGGCTCGGACATCATTGCCCAGAATTATAGCACACAATTAACAACAGCAGCCAGGAAACACGAAAACAGGATTTTGGCTGAAACGCTAGCAACTGCGATGCTCTGATTCCTTGTGCTACCCAGAAAGACAGCAAGGAGTTTACCTACAGCCCCGGAGGTAATCAAACCCGGTGGCATCCCTGAGACATGATAAATGAGCTCCCTTTTCCAGTAGCTGTGTTTCCAGTTGCTATGTTTAATGAGAAATATGCCTCACTACACTTGTCTTATTTGCTTCTTCGCATGCCTGGATGCGATGTGGAGGGTCTGGGGGTTAACCCCTCCTCTCCTCGAGCTCTGCAGGGCACGGTGTTCCTTTTGCTGGCACCGCTGCAGTCACCCACGGGATGCGACAGAGAAATGCAGCGTGACCCCTGCCCAAAATGAGAGGCTCACACGGGGACATCTCTCCCTGGGTGAGGGCACATCTCTCCGTCTGCAGCGAGAGGTGTTTTCTTCACAGATCCCTCTGCAGGCCACGATAAGGAGAACAAGATATGTAGCAGCATCTCGTCATGCTGTCCTTACTCCTAGCAGGGGATTTACACGCATGTCACTCCTCCAAACCACTCTGCTGTTACTTCATCGTCCACCCACTGGCAGCAGGACACGAACAACTGTCAGAACTCACAGCATTAACTCTGGGCATTGTTTTGCATTCCGTTAGGTCTATTACATGCTTAATTAATTACCGGCACACCAGTAGAGATCTGACTGATGACGACTGCCTGTTCAGTGGGCTTCTCCTGGGTGTGCTCCCTGCTGCAGAGGCTGAGCTGCTGCAAAGCTGATTTGATGCCAAATGACACCGTACGACTCTGAGTTCGTGGGGAGCCCTGCCTGAGCAGGAATGAGCTACAGCTATGCAAGAAGAAAACTCATCCCAAGTGGCCCGAGCCCCCCTGAAGCAAGGGAGGAAGAAAGGAAGAAATATTGAGGTCCTGCCCGCCGCAGAGGAGCAGGCTGCAATCTCTCCGCGCCGCAGGGAGTGCTGGCACAGCAACCTCCTGCCCACCATCGCGGCACAAGCATCCCCTGAGTAATGAGGCAGGTGAAGGATGGATGGCTGCAACTTCACAAAGAGCCAGGGATGATTGATGGGCCTGAAGAGAAAGATAGGATTCCTTGATTAAAACAGAAACTAATTGATGGGCTCGGAGATGCAGATGATGGCTCTCAGCTTCCGTCCAGCGACAGTGAAAGGTGGCTGGGTGGAGAGCCAGGAAATGCTGGTTCAGCACAAAAAGGTAAAAGGAAATGAGAAACTTTTGGGTGTCATCAGTTTCAAATGCCGGTAGAAGAACAGACTCAGCAGTACTTTTTCCAAACATCCTGGGAGACCTGTTCTGGTCACATCAAAGGAGTGGACAAGGACTCTTCAAGGATGCGCGCTACTTTGCCAGTCTTCAGGTGATCAGATTTTACGGAGTGCTCAGCAAAGACAACAGGGAGAGAGGGCCATGGGGGAAGGATGGCAAACACGTGCTGGTTTCAGAATGCCAAGGGTGTCAGAGCAGAGGGCCAAGTTTCCAGCCAAGGCTAAGACTAAAAAGGCTTCTCGGCCCATCTTACTTCACGTTTTACTAGAAAATGGATTTGAAAATAAATTCTGCACATTTACATACCGCTAGGTAATTGCTCCAACACTTCAATGAGCCAGGGTCTCGAGTCTCAGCGCAAAGGAATTATGCCCCATCACTTTCACCATTCCATCCATAACTTATACAAGATTATCATATCAAAACTTTATTTTCTAGTCCTCTCCATGTCGTATCAAAATTACCCGGGAAGGTTCAAGTTTCTGTCTGCCACAGCATCCCTTTGGCTAACCAGTTAGGTTCCTCATTCCCAGTCAGAAACTGGGATTAATATTCCCTTTCCCTTCCCTATTTAGATGAAAATCTCTCTGAATGACTCTCCTTGAGCAGGTAGAGCACCCTGCACAATAACTTCCCCATCCTTGACACGCGCGGTAACATAAACATGAAACTAAATGATCCCTTCCTTATTAATGTATTGCATCCAGAAAACTCACTGCAATTTCTGCTAAAGAAGGTCCTGAGTGCTTTTATAGCTCTCATCATTTATCCCCAATGGCTGCAATTTTGAAATTATTAACAAACTTAATGCAAAAATAAGGATTTACAAAAGTTTCGCTTGAGTTTAGTCACACATTTAGGTCCAGGAAACTTAAATTCACATCTATGACAGATAGCCTACAGAAGCTTTTGGAAACCTCGATGAGGAAAAATCCATTACAAACTCAGAATTAATCTCAACAATCTTACCTATTGATTTTTTGCCTTTTATCAATTGAACTTCTTGTTCCTGAATAACTCATTTACAGGTAATAGACTGAAATAACAAAGTCCTACACAGTTATAATTGACACTATTTCCTAGAACATGTTCATCAGAAATTATTGGTCTAATAATGATTTTTCAGATACTAGGATAGGCTAAACAAACTCCAGGCTGCCATAAAGAAGCAGAAAGCTTAATTAAATTTCATTTCAGACGTCAGACTCCAGCATCTATCTTCTCTACCCTCTGTAAAATAGGACAAAAATCCTTTGATTCATTTGCATGGACAGAAATGACCAGTCGTAACTCACACCACAACAGACAGAAATTTTGCTTTCCAAGCCAGGCTTTGTCCATGATTTGCTTTCTGTAGAACCACATTTTAGGCATGTAAAAAGCTAACACTGAACAAAGAGCAAAAATCATATGGGTAACAGAACGCTGAAGCATTCAGCAGGGATCAGTAAGGTTACAACAGGTCAGAAAATTTTCAGGTGGGAGAAGGATCGAGCCTTCAGGTTCTTCTTCCAAGCAGGCTGTATTTTCTACCTGCTTATTAAGGTATCGATGCTACCCCAATGGTCACAGCAGCCCTCTGATACCTGCTCCCGCTGGGTACTCCCAAGCAAAATGTCATCCCCAACTCCTCTGTTGGTGCATCGTGCATTCGCAGAAGTCAGACAGCTCAAGTAATTCCAACAAAAACACATGCTTCCGCAAGAACAGCTCTTCCCCTGTGGCAGAGACTGCAGGGCCACCCCGCTAACTCTGGCGGATTCCTGCTTTGCTAGAAAACAACAGAAAATGGTGGAGGGACCAAGAGAGTGGCCTGACATAGTTAGCAGAGGCAGGGATACAAACACAGCAAGGAAAAGGAGCCCTATTGGATTTGCCATGAAGAACAACGATGTTATCCCGCATTCGGGAGGAATTAAGGATTCTCTCCTTGGCTGTTTTATTTCCTCAGAGGTTAAGGGGAGTGAGAGAACTTGTTGAGTATCCTTATTTCCATGCCCCTGGTTTTTTGACTGATTTGTTCCCTGCGGTATGATACGGAGATTGTGTGTTACAGAGGTCAGCACTGAATCCCAGGCGCTTTCCAGGCTCTTCATTGCTCTATAACTTCCAGTGCAGTGGGGTTTAGAAGCCCAGGACAAGATTACAGTACATTTGTAAGCACTCTGTACCGCTACGGTGAGAACTTTCATTACCCCAAGGAGCTTACAACTTGAATTATACAGAAGACAGAAGGAGTCAGAATATTACATCCATCTCCCCTCAGTACGGGAAACTAAAACAGAGAAATTCAGCGGCCTTATAACAAAGCTTTGGGAGGATACTGAGCAAGCAAGCTCACTACAATGGCACCTCATCCCAAAGTGCCATTTCAGTCCTTTAACCTACAACAATCCGGAGTGAGCGGAGGCAACAGGCAATGAGAAAAAGCACCTCAGTTAAGAGAAACTGCCAGCGATCGCTGGCCTCGCTTTATTTGGAAATGACCTGAAAAAATGCGTATTTCCCTGACCAGCAGTCACCTATCGCCTACCGCCAACATCCTGTTCCCCTTCTGTAAGTCATCACAGCCCTAGGGAAGGGGAGCTGGAAGAGGCTGGAGGACCCGATCACTTCTTCCCTACTCCCTTCCAGAGCCGTACATGGATTTAATGAGCAAAGTCTACTTTTGCGTTTCCAATCTATTTTGCAGAATATCGAGCGGGGCATTCAGAATTTATTACATCGGTGTTGTACAAGCCCGCTCCCATTTCCACCGTCACAAGCCTAGAGCCTGCCAACGTGAAATTAGCTACAAATCCAGGGAGCTGGCGCTAGGTGAAGCAAGTGACCAGGCCTATAATTAATCCATATACTTCCTCGCTCTGGCGGCACGCCAACAATCTCAACTGAAACTAATGCGTGAGCAGCCAGAGTTGCACTGGAAATAGTCAAACATTAGGCCCGGGGAAAATAATTAAATCCTTTGGGTGTCCGTTTCAAAGTGGGGCTCTGGAAGAGTTTGCTCGTCACTGCTACTGCTTCTTCGGTGCTCCAGGGGATGGGAACGATGACGGGGAAGCTCCAGGTTAAAGCTCATTTTTAAACAGGGCCAACATCTGGGCCACTCGTTTCAAGGAAACTTTCTCGGGTTGATTGAAATGCAGCTGCAAGTCCAAATCCCACTGGTTTTGACTGGAAAGCCATCCGCAGGACAAGGCCCTCCCAAGGAGCATCGCTGTCACTCTTGCTCTCTTTCAAACAAAATAACACACATCTTTTCCTGAGCTGTGCCTCTGAAACTTCCGATGATAAGAGCAAAGATCGACGGGCAGCATGCTGATTAACTTGTTCGATTATTTGGTTGGCTTGCTGAGGTTTCGGGTTCTGATGTTTTTAAATATATCCACATTCTTCTAGGCCAAAGTTTCTTGCCTTTGAATTTTAAATAAGGGCTTTTGAGACTATAAAAAAACCATCGTGAATTAGAATTCTCTAGTTAGGTAAAATGGGGTCCTAATTGATCATAATCAATTCAGTGTGTTCAGCTATTGTCATTAGATATAAGCCTGGAATATGGCGCAAGGAGTAATTGCTGATGATGAATGCAGAAAAAGGTAGTCCATGTTTCATTTGTACCACGTCCTTTTTATTTGCATGAAGTATTACCAAACTAGACAATCATTAAAGAAATGTAAAAATCACCGAATGGACTGTGCAAAAGAGGTTCATTTTTTATTTTCCCCAAGTTTTCCCAGAGCTTTCTTTGGACTATCTTATCTTTGCATTTCTATTTAGTCAAAAATTTCGTTTATCTCTCTTGGCCACAGAACTGACTGACAGTGTGACAGCAGAAGAAAACAAAGTAGGAATTAATAACAAGAAGCATTTATTCTTTTAAGAGAGACGAGGTGAGAGGGGACTATACGAAGATGAGCTGCTGTCAATGAGAGTCAGTGCAGAGGTTAAAAGGTCCAGGAGGACCAGACTGACTGCCACTGGGGCCGAGGGGAGCAGCTATAGCCCTACCTTAACATTTGACAGATGACTGGGAGCCACCAAAGATCTGGAATTGCCAATGCTATCGTCAGTGACTTCTGCTGGGGAGTTCTCCATCCGCAGCCCGTTTGACTCCTGATCCAGCTGAACAAGGCAAGTGGGCGTGAAAAAATCAAACCTGGACATGGCCCAGGGGCAGAAGGAGAAAGAGAGGAGAAGGAGCAGCTGTTGTGCCTGTCAAGGGAGATGAAGATCACTGAGTGAGAGCGATTTACGGGCCGGCAGTACCCACTGGGACAAGTGCTAAAGGTCCTCACTGCTGCTGCCTGCTCTGCCTCCTCCCCAGCCAAGCGCCTGAGCAGCCTCGACACACTTCTTATCTGTGCAGTGTCTGAGCAACAAATATGCCACCAGAGAGACGCTGTGGGTTCCAGATGTCAAAAGCAGTTGGTGAACAGATTAAAATGAAGTTTGCTGTAGAGCCTCAAAAGGACAAACCCTGAGCAGGAGAAATAAACCTCCCCGTTGGGCCAGGGGTGGCACTCCTGCACTGCTGGCTTGATGTATCGCACTAAACAGAGATGTGAAAGGTCTCTCCCTCCTCCTTGGTTATTTTATCTTTCCCACCAAGCAGGAAACCAGCATGCTACAGCTTCAGTCCTTACGCAGCCCCCGTTTTCCCCTAACACAAACAGAAACTGGTCTGAGCTGAGCTCCTCCTGCTCCGCTTAATGCCTGCAGCACAGGCAGCCACAGCAGATCTCACGCTGGAGCAGGTCTCTCATTTATCTTTTCGGAGGCCGTATGAAGTCTTACAAATGCTTAGCTCATTTCCTTACTCCCATCTTTTTGCTTCCATATCATTTAGGCAGTGGTGTATCTCTCAGGGTTAGCTCATTCTAAAGGAAATGTAAGATACGGCGTCTAAAATGCACAGATTACAGAATAAATAAATGGCAAGTCCATTTTATGGTATTCCAGTAACTCTAGAGGGTACTTACACCTGTCTTTTACAGATTATTCATGCCTGCAGCACGCTCCTAACGCTTCTTAATCATGCATTAAGTAATCACTAATGAAAAGAAAGCTGCATCTTGCACATGGCTGTGACCAACCTTTTAACACACTTCATCACTGAGCATTTTCCCCCAGTCTCTGCCTAGGCTGGCCACACTCCACAGTTGGTATTTCGTTATTTTAGGCACCGCTGGGTGTCACAAATGGGCTCCCAGTCCTTCACTGCCCTCCCAGCCCAGTTTTGGCAGGAGGGACGGGAGCAGGGGCTGCAGACGGGAGCAGCAGCAGAGGTGCACAGCGGTGACTCTCCTGTGAGCATTTCATGTTATCCATGTGCTCAGAGATGGGAAAAAATAATAATTAAAAAAAAAGGTGAAAGTTTTAATCTATGGCCAGGTTTTCAAAGATGGTGCTTGGAGGCCCGTGTCCTCTTGCAGTCATTGACAGCTGGGGGAGCTCAGCACCTTTTGATGCTGAGCTGTTTTTTTTTTTTATTTTTGCGATGTCACTGCCACATCAGTTTTATCAGCACTTCTATTCGCTCTGTAGTCGTACCTGCAGAACCTGTGCAGACTGAAGCTGTGTTCTGCTGGGCCCTGCCTGGAGGTGCAGGAGGAATTGCAGCAGCAAGAGGTGGCAAAAGAGAGAGAACCGCTGCCACGGGGCAGCTCGGGGCCACATTCGAGGTGTATACCCCCTGGAGATGTCAAACCCAGCAGCCAAGCAGGCCTGCCCCGACTGCCAACCCCTTTTTCTGCCCATTAGGAAAACTCGGCCGTTACCATTTGTAACACATCTGTGGGCTTAAACAATCTCCAGCTCCCTGGAAAACAAAATAAATACAATCGTGCAGCATCTTAGCAGCCCCATTTCTTATTCAGTTGCTGACAATACCTAATGAAGTGGATAAATGATTAATTAGGAAATGATATTTCTTTACAGAAACAAGCTCTCAGGAATAAAAAAAATAATAATAATCCCTTGACACTGTTGTTCACTGGTCTGTTACCCACTATTTTTAGTAAGCGGAGAAGGAGCCAAAACAGGACGAGAGGAAGCACAGCAGTGGTTGATCAGAGTGGTAACAACAAACAGCCCTCCAAACAAATCACCAGGCGTCATTTAATGCATAGCTCCCTGGCTATGCAATTAAGTCCTCTGCCATTCCTGATAAATACAGAGCGCCAGGAATGGTAATTCATTGTTAACATCAGCCTGCTGAAAAATTAGAAATCTAAGGGGGGAAAAAAGGGGTGACTTTTTTGTGATCCACGTTGCATTGTGGGAGATACACTGCCTGGAGCAAAAAAATAATGAGAATAATATAATATTGAACCTTTCTCTCAAAGAAAATCATTTTACAGCCTTCCCATACCAATACACGCTAGACTGTCGTGTCCGAAACACCAAGCAGGATATTACATCTCTTAAGGTACCTTTCTGCATAAGTCCAGGCTATTATTAAGAGACATCCAATTAATAGTTTTAAAAGATGCATATAAAAACTGCAGTTAACAAAACTTTTATCCCAGTTCCACCCTAGCAGTCACCTGAAGTACGCCATAATGTCTTTTAATTAAGATATTTACAATAGCGCTGGGCAAGAAATTCAGAGCGAGACATTTGTCTGCTTGCCATTCATATTCAGGAAGGGGATGGCAGCGCTCAAAGCCAGCAGCACAGCTGTCGAGAGCTCAGTTTAAAAGTTCCCTTTGTACCTGCTGCTTTATAATACATAGTTTTGCTTCTTTTTATGTTCCAGAGTATAGCAAAGTAAAAAAAATAAAAAAATTATTAAAAATATAATTCACATATCCAGCTGCAATAATGAGACTAGTAATAGAAAGGTCAAATCAACCGTGCTATCCCAGGCAATAGCAAACAAAACATTGATTTTTGCTTTGGATTTCTGACCCTTACGTCTTGGCTATTTTCATTAAGGATACCTTGTTTGGTAACCAAAGCAGCAAAACCAATGAAATAACTCGATGAAACACTGACAGCGGTGATCCTAATTTTTCTCTACAGCTCCTGACAAACAGCTGAATGCTTTCAATTTTCTTCCCATTCCTGACAGTGCTTTTGGAGAGAAACACTTCAAAAATGCATGCTTATATTTATCCCGCTGCAGTTTAACCTTTGCAACACCCAGGTCCTCCCCATGAAAAATAAATAACTCGCTCTCACTTCGTATTTCGAGAACTTCAGTTATGACATTGAGTCCTGCCTGCATGTGGTTGGTGCTCAAGGTCTCTCCTAGCGGCGTCAATAATCATCTGAGCTTTGCCTTTGGAGTTGTTCTGCCTCCATTTTCTTTTGTATAAAGCACAGAAAGAGAGCAGCTGAAATCAATCTGCCTTTGCTGTGTTCACCTCCCTCCTTTCTCATTTCTCTTTCCTTCTCCCCAGAGAGCGGAGGTGTAAAAAGCCATTTCTTGGGAGCTGAAATCTTTGGCATGACTCTATGCTCGCTGTTCCTTCCTTGCCCCCAGCCTGACAGATGCGTCCCCACCTCCCCACAGGGCTGCTTGCATTTCTAAGATAGGTATTCCAAAATTAGCACCAGTCCTCTGCTCTTACACCAGCACTCAATCTCCGTGGCCTTTATTGCTTTTCCACCATTGGGACCCATCAGAGCTGGATTCCAGTTGCATCCTCTTCGTCCAGCATTTACCCTTTGCTTTTCCGAAGGCCATTTCCCAACACGACGTGACTCCTAAGCAGATGTCCTCGGGGCACTTACTCCTTCGCCCCAGCCAGCAGGCTGGGCTGTTTCTCTGCGTGTGCTTTCCTCCTAAGGGTTTCAAAGCCAATAGCTCTGGATAGAGACCATTAAGCCTTAAATGACCTATAAATTCCTATTAAAAAAAAAGTTACATTTAATTCATTTTCCAAATTTCCACCCAGCATTGCCTCTGCCTTTGTCAAACTCCATAAGGATCAATAACTCCAAACCTGGTTGCTATTACATTCCTGCACAGGAACAATTAATATCTATCTTGGGGTTTTACACTGCCTCATTGCTGTGGTTTTTGAATGTTTTCAGCACACAAAATCAACCACATTGACTGAGTCCTCAGAGGATATCCGAGAGTCTCCCACAGCTCTGCCTTTCCTGGGAAAAGCAGTTTCTGCTTGAAATCTTTTTTTGTTTGTTTGTTTGTTTTCCTTGGATAGGTAGAAATATGGAAGAAACAGGTAGACAAAAATTCCTCGAGCAAAGCATCTAACATTGATAAAACACATTTCCCTCGGGTCTGAAGCAACATAACCCCCTGCCAACTCTTGGAAGGCAGATTTTCACTCACCCTCTGCAAAATTATTTTACCCTGCTCTGTAAGTCCTTTTGTTTCAGCAGAGTTTGAAGAAAACTCTGTAGAGTTTTTATTTAAAATACGCACTAACCCCCTTCGATCGATCCCAGGTGTGCCCTCAGAGGGGGTCGACCTGGCCCCCAGCACGGCCTCCACTTTCCTTGGAGGACTCCTTTTAATCTTTCACAGACTTAGGCAAGGGTTTGCTTCTGCTTGCTGCCGCCAGTCCCCCATGTACACAGCTCAGGTCACTGCCACCTCAAACACGACCCCGGTGACACCGTCTGTCCCCGGGCCTACCTGCTCCCTTGCCGCACGGCCACGACAGATGGCTCTGCTCACATTTGCAAGCCAGCAGCTCTCAAATGTGCTGCTCCTAACCCTGGAGATGAATGCCCGCTCTGGTTTGCAGCACATTTTTAACGTTGCTTTAACTTGAAATATTTATTCGAGTCGCAGTCCCTTCGCTTGCTCCTTCTGGCTCGCTTTATGGACACAGTCGCCGAGGAGCAGCAGGCAGTGATGAAAGGCCCATTTTAAAAATTCTGCACCCTCTGTAACTTCCCGCAGGTGGATTTATTAAGGGAAGTTTAATCAGCTCAGAGAAAATCCCCGGAGTAAAATGCAGCACAGGCTTCCCTCAATTAATACCTACGCAGCTCTTCTTTCTGCCATTGCTCTCTTCAGCACGGGGCTTATTTCCTCCGAAGGAAATTTGTAGGAAAACAAGAGAGCTGCTCAGCTCATCCATGGAAAATCAGGGTGGCTTATTGGAGTGGAAATCACTTTAATCGCAGGGAAAACAAGCAGCATGGAAGGCTGTAACTCACAAGCAGACAGAACAAGCTCTGCTGGACTTTCTCAGCACCTACCACGGATTGGGGGAGCCCACCCTGAGCAAGGGCCAGGCCCCTCCAGTAGCTCCTGCTGGAAACAAGAGCCAAGGGCCAGACTTCAGCACATCTCACAACCCCAGCCCTATCACCATCAGAATCCAGTCGTTTTGGACGTCCTAACCCTACACACAGACTGGGCGAGCCCTGAGATTTTGGATGCGTGCGCTGGATTGCTCCAGAGGAGGCCTGGCTCACCCCTGGCCATGGCTGAGCGGCTGGAAGGACACTTGCTCATTTGCTTTGCTCTGAGCTGCCCTCTGCAAATACGAATCTATTCACCTGTCAGGCAGATTTGATTCCCAGCATGTCCTTCCCCCACGTTGCTCTGAATCACCGATATCCACAGTTCACAGCACCTGAGCCACGCAGCGAAAGATCTCTACAAATAGCTCTGGCAAGCTGACAGCACCCTGGGCTGTCATGACACCACCCCCGAGCAAGTCAAGGAGAGCCCGTCCCTGCATCACCCTGCCTTCCACGGGCAGCCAGGCACCAGAGCAGCTGCTGCCACAGGTCTTTGCCCATTACAGCAGATATACTCCAGCAGACAGCCCGTTAGCATGGCCTACCAGAGTAGGAGTTGTTGGGGCAGCAGGGAATGGGGTTTCTTGTCTCCCAGGCTCCCAAAACCGAGACACAAGCCCACAGCATCTCACTGCAGCAGCTGCAGAAGCCCAGCTGGTGCTAGAGGCTTAATGCTCTGGGGACAGCAGGTACGAGGGGTAAATCCAAGGACTAATCCTGCTGCAGCAGTGCTCTCAGAGGCCCTGAGCACGGTGCTAACCCACTGCTGCCCCACGGAGCCCACCATTGTCTCTTTCATAAACACCTGAAGACCCAACTGGCACGAAAACCTCCAAATTCCTGAATAGGCAGAACTGTAGGCTTTTATTTCTAGCAGCAAATTCATCTGGTGCAAGAATGATTTCATTGCCTATCACTCTACTTTTCTGCAAGAGCACCATTCTCCAGGGAGGAGTTGGAGCTAGAACCTGGGAGTCAGACTCATGCACAGTTTCATAATCACCATAAATCCACTACGCTGCTGCCAGCTTTCTCAGGCATTTTCAGGTGTTTGCAACCCAAGAGCCCAAATATGTTTATGCTAAATATTAAGGGCATGACTTGGCTGTGTACACATAGGCTCCTGACTCTGCTTCATGCCTGTCCTGCTTAAAACTACGGCCAAGCAACAATCGGCGGTGACAGTGAGTTCAGCCTCGAAATGAGCTTGCACAGAAAGTGCAAGCAGCAGCTGAGCTGCAGGAGCCCAGTGTCGGGCAGCCCAGAGCTCCGCTCTGCAGATGTGAGCAGTTCTGGATGAGAAGGCAGGCTGACACAAGTGTGCCTGTGCTCGTTCAGCTGGCTACACCAACCCTGTTTTAATTAGTAATAACTGGGATGACTCTCAAACAGCTCTCAGAAATGGTGCCCTTCCCAAAGGCCAACGCAGATGTAAACTCTGTTCTAAGATCTGGCAATTTTTCCGCTATAAAAAATAAATAAATCCCATACCCGACAGGGATTTCTGTCCTGGGGGATGCTTGTAGTGGGGAACCACGCAGGCATGTGCACATGGAGCAGAGCAGAGGAGAGAATGAGACTCCGGAGTGGATCATCTGTTCTCTCACCTCAATGAGCAGCAGCAGACTCTTAGTCAAAAGAAAGCTTTTATATGTTTCATTATTGTTAAACATCTGAGACAAACCAACGCTGACATCGCATAGATACTTCCCATTCCTGCTAGCGCATTAGGTTTGTGCTTTATTACCTAGGATCTTCCCTACCACCTCCAAAATGCCTGGGGAAAATAACATTAAGAGATTAAAATAAAAGCTACTGCTTAATATTAGAATGAAATACATCCAAACTCACATGCTGTTTATGTAATAATAATTACAGCTAGGAGAGTGTTTCCTGGGAGAGCCCCGAGTCCTTAAGCAGGTTTATCTTCCTAAATGAATTTGGCCCATAAACTCTTTTAGTAATCTCATTCCCAGCCTTGTATTGTTAATAAAAGGCATTACATACAACGTAATCAAGAACAGTATCAGAATGATGCACAGGACTTGCGGAGATGCTCTTTGCCTGCTCTCTCCTGCCCTGTGCATACCCGAGTTAGTCAGACTCTGGAGTATTAAGTGTAGCATGGACCCCAGAGCTCTGAAATTCCTCCACACACTTGCTCTCGTGCCCTGGAGGTGCCCATCTCTGCAGGCTCAGCACCCCCCCACAAGCCATGCTTCGTGGTACCTAGCTGCCTCTCCTAAAAGACAAACGGAGGAAAAGGTTTTCCACGTCAAACTGTGCGTAAATCAAAATTCAAGCAGGCCTACACACAAAGAACTGGGAGAAATACAGGGGGATGAGAAAACAAAGATAGACATCCTTGATTCTGACTTTTAAAAGCCTGGAGGATTTTCAGAGGAAAGGGGGAGTTTTTATCATGTAATTAAACGTTTGGTGTTTTCATCCATAGCTGACCTACGGATGGCTGCATTTCATCACCACTTCACTCCCATCTGCCTCTCCTCCGTTCCAGTCTGATCCCCGGGACTGAGGGAGACTGGCACAGAGAGAACAGAACAAATGTATTGTCTACCTTAGTTTGCACTAAAGACACCTAAATCCTTCACGGTTCTTTAAGGGGGGCTGGAAATATTTGCAGCCAGGCATCCATCTGATCTAGTTTGCTCTGGGCTGACTCCGAGACATCTTGAAAATTTAATGTAATTGGAAAGGCAGGAGGTGTTGCTCCGTGATGAAATGTCATGATTGCACTGGAGACAATGACACTGCACACACCGTCCTAAAGGATGCCTTTGTTTTCTCTTCCATAAAAAGGGTGGGGAGGCAGGAAAAGAGAAAAGAAACAGATGATTTGTGTCAGATGATGAGTTTGATGTCCCGTTCTGAAAAATGTTTTGTTAGAAGGAGAAGTCAATTAATTTGATCCTTCCCTTGGTGTGCTCTGGGTGAACACAAATTTATTCGGGTAGAAAGACCTCTGACAGATGATGTGCTAGCAAAAATTCTCAAGGCTTTTGGGCTTGATTTAAGATAGGTCTAAATGCAGTTGCTGCCGATGAAAGAGGAGCCTGCATAAAGGACACACTTCAGTACTCATGTTACATAAACGTCTCTCCAGACAAATGAGAGCAGGAATCATCTTGTGGCTGAGGCATGGGGAAAACAAGGGCAGAAAGGATTTGGGGTCAGCCTGTGACTTTGTCACTACCCCTCTGGAGGTCATCTGGTAAATATCTTAAATACACTGGGCCTCCATTTGCAAAGCAGGAGATGGTTTCTCACTGATTTGGATCAGAGCTCTTCAGAGTAGGGACTGAAAAAAAACTAAAACACATCCAGAGATATCCTGAGCTTTGACAGTCTTATCAGTGATGACCTGCAAAGAGCTCTGTAGGGGATGACACAAATATTGAAATAATTGCTTGTGCGCATCTACCTAAATAAAACCAGCACTGCTGGGCAGCACTCAAATTTGTCCTCTGTGCTTAAAAATGGATTTGAGCATAGCTCCATGGGTTGGGAAACTGAGGCAGCCGCTCAGAGATTTATTCCCATTGAGCACAAATTAGGGGTAGACGCAGACAGGGCACTGGTCCATCAGAGATGAGTGCACGGCACTCAGTGAATTACCTCGGGTTTCACCCAGCCTGGAGACATGCTGAATTTACTGAGAGAAGCACAGAAACATTGAAGTAAAATTGTACTTGCTTTAAAATGTACAAATTTCTCCAGCTAGAGCACTTGTATTACTGAAGTGTCTGAGAATGTCACAAACATTTATTATGTCATCCTTTCTAAGCCATGATTTCCTCTGCTTGACTTTGTTCTCCTTAAAAACATGGTAAGAGATAGTCCTTGCCTGAAGAATTCATACATGAGACATTCAAAGGAGTGAGAGAATATTAATATTTTATATTTATACAGACTATTCTATCCACAAAGAAAGAAAATGTCTGTTCACAATTAGGAGCAGGGCAGGAGTTCAGGACTGTGTTACTGACTATGCTAAAGATTTTGAGCAATTGGTTTTCCCTCTGAATGCCTCCTTCACCCCTATTGTACCCTCTTCTGCAAGGATGCGGTATGAATTAAAAGCTTTGAGTTGCTGCACTGAAATGTGAAATGTTATTTATTGTATTAATGCTTTTGCCTTTGACCATTACTGCAATCTTGTCTTGTCAAAGCTAACCCAGAAGATATACACTGTGTTGTATATTTATACGAGGGCAACAGCATGTGCCAGAGGCAGACTGGAGGTCTATGATGCCGGCATATTGTCTACAGAGCATAAAAAGAGAGATCTAGACCCAAGGCAGATGTCTTTGGGTTCCACAATTTCAGATTTTTATGGTTAACTAACGGCGCTCATAATGAGCCTGATATTTCTGCGTATCAAAATTATTCTACCACTTTAGCAGATGATGTAGCACATTAATTTTTATTTCCAAAATCAAGGCCTCTGTTTCGTGAGAAGCCCTGGGGAAAGTATGGAAAATTGCAGTCCCAGCCAACAGCAAACTTTCAATCCGAGTGGACTGCATGCAGTATTTGAAGCAGCTGGAGTTCACCTGTAGACTTCTGACGCCCTTCAAAATGCAAAAAGAAGGCTGACCCATCTCGGTCTATCTGTTGGTTATCTGACTGGCATGAGCTCCTGGTGTTTCTATTAGATAGCTTCTATTTGTCCTAAGAAACATTTGCTGTTAAGAGAAAAACCAAAAGGGCCAAAGCTTTTCATTGGAAGGGCTCTCTCCTTCTTGCCGAAGCACGGCTTGAAGAAGATGCTCACCATATGCTTCAGACTGAAAGGCACTCAGAGTGTTACTGACACTTGAACCTCGCCGTAGTTTCCTCTGACTCCCTCTTGACTCTAGAAGTTGGCAATTTCAACACAATTTCAGTGAAAAAGAGGCTAGATTTTTCTAAGTGAATAGGATGAAGTTCAGTTGAATAAAACAACCGAAGACAGGGCCTCCCAGCCCCAAATTCAGGTAAAAAATTGGCTAAATCATGTAGCTTTATAGTCCCTAGGATGAAGGTTGTGTCACTGTAAGTAGCTGCTGTTGCCTTTGATGCCACTGATCTAGCAAATCTGAATGAAACAATTAAAATGATCAGCTCTGTGGTCTCTGCACCCCATTCGGAGTGATGTGTTTGCTGCTCAGACCTGCTTTGAACCTGATCAATATCAAATGCTCTGTATTTTAATTAAGTGGGAAATACATTTTATTATAGATTATATAATATATATATTATATTTTATTAAGTGGGAAACACTTTGTTTCCCACCTGAAGTGTAGTATTCAATGGTTGAAGTCCCATAGCCTCCCAAAATACCTGTGCAGTTCCTCTCTGTCCTCAGCAAACTCCTCCAACATTAAGAAAGAAACCAAGCCAGGACTAATGTATTACAGAGTGCAAGTGATGCAAGCAGTCCATACAATTTTAATCCCTAGCTCCCATCAGAGAGAACAATCAAGATCACGGGGCAAGACAAGAATGAATTTTAATGACAGATGTCATAAAAAACCCTATTGTATGAGCCAAAAAGGGATGCATGTCACTTACAGAAGTCTGCAGAGAGATAGTAATCTTGTTTCTCCATTTCACAGCTGAATTAATGCACTCCACCAGCTTCATACATGCCTAAAATCACAGTTTTAGCCCTGAATAACTTTTATCTGCAGCCTCTGCAGCCAAAGCCAACTGTGCAATCATCAGATTTATTTGGGCTAGTCCTGATGCCCTGCTGGATATAGTGCAGGCATAGGGTTTCTCTGATAAGAGGGGCTTTTCCATAAGACTTGATACTTCCCTTCAAAGCCTTCTGCAAACATTTGTGAATTAAGTTTGATAATAGCTGTGTGAGGCAAGAAAGTACTATATCTGTGCTCGTTTTCAAAGGGGGAATATGCTCAGGCAGTAAAGCTCTGATCCTACTTTCTATTGCCCTATTAGATATGTAGGCACTTTTGGGGATCAGGACATAGCTGTCTTGCTCCAGGCCACTGAAAAACTGTGGTTATAGCTCAGCGTGCCAGCTCCTGGGCTTGTAGCTAAGGCCCTGAATGATCCCATCCCTCCCTCAAAGCATTTCATTGCTGCAGCAGATCTCCAGTACTGGTTTCCTGTCTTCCCACCTGGTGACCCTTCTCCTTGGTCTTCCCCGTAGCCCCCAAACCCTTACATATTATCGTAGCCTCACATTTACATGTTGTGATCCTCCTGCTAAATTCTGGAAATGAATTAGTTCCTTAGGAAATCCAACACGAGATCTGCTTACCTAGGAACAATCCCTGAAAGCCTCTTCCTTCAGGTTCTCCTTTCTCCAAGTCCGATCGATAAAATGGTGCCTTCCTTTGCCTCCCCTGGCTCCTTCACAGCATCTACAAGTGGGTGCCTTCCCAAAACGAAGGAGCTGAGCTCCTGGGACAGCTCGTCCTCCTCCTGGTAGCAAGGAGCTGTTCGGTTCAGGCCAAAAGGCTTCTCTGCCTCACAGGGTTTCTCACAGCTGGCATTAATCACTTCTTCCTGGCCCATCTCCTGACTACCTTCACCTTCCAGCATCTGATGTAGGTGCCTAATTCAGATTGCTCAAAGCAATGTGTAAGGCACGAGCTAAGTTCTCCAAGTCACATCCTCAGAAGGCTGCCCAAAGTCCCGTTCAGGTTTGCATCTCTTTCTCACAAGGAAACATTGAAAAAGGAAAAAAGGGAAAAAAGAAAAAAAAAAAAAAAAAAAGTAGATAATGAGAAGTGATGAAGTGCAGCTTGGAGTTAACACTTGACAGCTGAGCCGTTGACACTGACAGCGTGCGTGCTCCTAGCCCTTTCCAAGTATCAGATGTGTCAGTCTAAACATTAAGTGCAGTTTAGACATTTAAGCCAAGGCCTAGACCTAAAAATGTTGTCAGTGAGAGAAGTCAATCGGGCTTACCTTGGGGAAATGGGCTCTCAGGTGCTTCTTCCAGCTTCAACATGGTGAGCACAGGGGGCATTGGTAATGTCACGGCTACCCACGTCTGGGGCGTGATGCCCAAGCTGCAGGCAAGGTCTGCACTAAATATTGAGGCTGCAGTTTGGGGTCTCAACTCTCTGGGCATGGTGCCCACAGACGTTGTGACAAACCACAGCAAACAGGGCAAATAAAGAGTCAATGCAGCAAAAGGGCACGGCGCTCCAGCTAGCACAGGAGTTTCAGGATTTTCTTACCATCAGGCAGGACTGCAGAACAACCGCGGCACGGATCCCCCAACCCCATTTTAATGCTTTAACAGCAAAGCCATTTCCCTTCCTCCGTACAGCCATCAGGCATTATCCTTCAGGCAATGTCATTTACTGCTCTTGGTCTTTACTTGGTTAATGCTGCTGTTTTCCAGTTACTATCCCATCTGCTCTGGCTGGTTCATTTGTGCAGGCATGGCCGTGACCTCCTGAACCCCTCTCGTCTGGGCAGCTCTGCTCTGGCAGATCCCGACTCTCAAAACCAATTCTTCTCAGGTCAGGAATTCAGAGGACTAATTACAGAGGGCACATAAGCCAAAGGGCCACGTGTACTGTCACAAGCATTTCTTTGTCAAACAGTAAATGGCTGCTGCAAGTCATCAGTGTATTCCTGCTGTCTCGTCCATGGATGCTTACAGGGAAGGAATAGACAAATCTAAAGAATTCAAACAAGGCAGCTTTTCCAAAGTCTGAACCCAAATTCTGCGTGACCCAGTTAGCCTGCAGGTCAGAGATGAAGTTCAAAGGCAGACGCAAGGCCTTTTACTAGACGCCATTATGGGTTTGTGCTGTAGAGAAGCAGGCCTTCTGATTAAAATCCCCATTTGTAAAGCAGAGGGAAATTTGGATCTACAGCCAGCCGTGCTGCCCATCCTCGTTGTCACATACATCTGCGCAGCTTTGTGCCGATTTTGTACGCCTCCTTTGCCAGGGCCCAGCGTGGAACCAGTTCAGTAGGCAGTACTGAAAGGTAGATAAATAATATTGAATGATTGATAGAGCTTTGGATCAGCCATGCTGGAGGTTCAGAAATCCAGGAGAAGGTGGTATAAGTGGATGGAGCAATTTAAGAAACCCACGAGCTTTCGGTGCATCTACAGCACAGATGATTTCGAGCCACAGGTTTGAAGTTCATCTGTTCCATTTTCACCTGGTTTATGCAGCTAGGCTCGCAATGCCTCTCAAGTCTCCTTTCATCTGTTATATTTCTTCCCTTGCTTTTCACTAAGAAGTAATAAACTCCCTTAAAGTGACAAGGGTACTGGAGTTTGTCTGGAAGGAGGCTCATCCAGGACTGACAAATGTTCTCAGCCTTCGTGTACCTTGTCCAGTGCCTCAATGAATTCACATCATCAATTGCCCAGTACTCCAGCCTGATAACAAGTGCCTAATCCAGAAGAAATGCTCCTCTGACGTCCTTTTGACAGTACCTAACCATACTGGCTCATAGAAATGATGGAGAAGATCTCTCAGAGCTGCCTTTCTATAGTCTATCCTTCTGACAATGAGAGAATGCTCTCAGGAGCATACTTTATATCATCGCCTGGTGCAAATCTCACGGGAAGCCATTTCAGCCCTCGCTTCTTTGAGAGCTTCCTCGGTAATACAACCTAATTCTTTTGTTTACTGTCATCTCATCAGTGCTCTGTACGTTCTCCCTCCTGAAAGTTGCATCTGGTGGTATTTGGAGCCTCCAAGTTTATAGGCTGCCATCAGACGATGCGGAACCAGAAGCTCAAGGAAAAGCAATAACATTGCATCCATTCCTAGATACTTATTTTCCTGCACTAGCCTAACACAGTATCCGTGAGGTCTCGGCTCCATGATAAATTTATCACAGCTTACCAGCATCTGTTGAGCCACACTGAGCAGAAAGGACACCTGAGACCTGAGGGTTGCCCTCAACATCAGACCTAAGCGATGCGGTGAGTTTTGCATCTGGATTTCACTCTCTGATGGCAGAGACGATTTCCTCCTTCAGTCTGTATTAAGCCTATCGTGCTGTACCTCCAGCAGTTGTCAATCCCCTGAGACCTGTGCTCATGTGCCCAGCCCATTCATTGCCCCAGACGGTGCGTTTCCATTCCTCACCATATCACACTCCTCTTAGTAAGGATATTTCCCAAGCCAAATGCTTTTCCAGGAAACCACAAGTCTGTTGTCATACCAAGCGTGTTTTGTTTTTTTTTTTTCCAAACTTCAGAGACACAAAAGTCCTATTTAGAGTTGGAGACACACCAGACATAAGGCGACTGCCTAAAATATCCACCAGCTAACACAGGACGTTCTCAGTCATAGCAAGGCTTGGGCTGCGGAGATTAGCCTTTCTCCTGCTGACATCCCATGCCATCTTCTGAAGGCTTTTTCTTTGGATGAAAGGCCAACACCTACAGCCGTGTATATTATTGTTCTTTTTAAGAAAGATCTAGTGTGAATTTATTTACTTTTTTTTTTTGGGTGGGGGAGCTGTCCCTGGCTTTCTGTCACATCAGATGGATGTGAGAGAGCTAAGCACGTCTGACATGCACGGCGCAGGGTGCTGACAGCTTGGGTGGCAGAGAGCGTGCCAGCCGGAGAGCGAGCCTGGAGGCCAGGGCCTGTTCTCAGCTCCACCTCTGAGCACTGATGCCAACTGCAAGCGAGCTCCTCCAGCTCTGTTCCTCCTCCTGCCTCTTGCCTGCCTGCTGTATTTAGCTTAAGCGTTGCAGGGCAGGAGCCCTTCCCTCTCGGGGGGTGCCAGACACAGGGGTGGAGATGCAGAGCTGCTGGGTGCTTCGTGGCAGCGCGCTTTCTGAATGCTTTTCCTTGCCTCTCCATCTGACAAAGGACCGATGGCATCCCCTTTGCTACCTGGCAGCAGCACCTGCTCCTGATGAGGAGCAAGCACTGCCTTGTCCAGTATTTCGGATCCTGTATTTGGGTCATCATTCTCATTTGCCACCATTCTGCAATTCACTCCACCTTCCCCAACCTGTGCTCCCCTTCCCTCTTACCTGTGAATGATGTTGTCTGCTGATGCTGAATGCTCCTCTGGTTCCCATTTCTGCAGCACAGTGGGGTCTATCTGCTCTTGGAGCATCTCAGCCCGTTGCTCACAGCAGCTCGCATCTTCTCCACATCCACAATCCAGTTCCCGATAACACCAAACAACAAGAGCTACCTGGTTCTTCACAAGAACCAGAAATCTGGCTCTGGGATATCCAAGCACTTCACCAAGAAGAGCATTAACTTCTTTTCTTCTATTTTTTTTTTTTTTAAACCTGTAAACATACAAGAGGGGATATACAAGAGGGGATTTACTTCCTAAGGCCTTCCTAGTGCAGAACTGGAGAGCAATGAGTTCACTGGGACATTTTTAATATTCCAGAATCGTGTCTAAAGTCCACTGCACACTGAAAGTTTTTCTCAAATTACACTTATTGGAAAACCAACTTTCTCTTGCACTCAACCTAACAAATGACACAGTGTGCACAGAAAATAAATACACATATAAAAAAATTGTGAACCACGTCAGAAAGCCCACGGTATTCTATCTTAAATCTCTCCCTTTGACAGACAGTGGATTAAACAGAAAATGAGTTACATCTCCCCAAACCATATAAATGTGAGTCCCACATTGCAAGGTAGCATGACAAATAGCTGCTGATATATAAGAATAAAAATAAACCATGTCTGAGATCAGTGCCGGCATCGCTGCTTGTATCTGCCATGAAAATCAACTCAAAACCTTGGGATGAGAATTTGAAGTGCATGGTTTCGCTGGCATAAAAACTATGAAACCTTAAGGAATAAATAAATAATAAATAAATAAAAAAAAAAAAGAATGAAAAGGTGGTTCGTAGAAAATAATCTTTGACTCTGGCCAAACAGTTAAGAAAAAGAGTGTTGGTTCTACTGTTTCCAAAGGAAGAAATTCCCAGGAAGAAAAGAAAATAAACAAAGGTGTTGCCAGAAGCACGAGTGATCTATACGCAGATGGCAGTAATTCTAAAAGGAGACCTGGACTTCTTTTAAAGCGTTTCAAAATGCACCCTATATCTCCAAATTATTCAAAGGCAGGGATGGAGTTGTTTTCCTTGAACAACAAAAGGGATCCATGAAAAATCTTGTCACCCTGCCATAGAAATATTAAACTAAAACCTAGGTCTCCTAAACTTTAGCCCTTCTTATCTAAGCGTCCAGAGAGAACATTAGTGCACCCCATTAATAAAGGTCTCCTACTTCCCAAACTGCTCCAAGATTATGTCTAAAAGACTTCAGAACTAGCTTGATTTGAGATATCACATAAGAATTGCTTTTAAAGGGTCCGTCAGAGGTGTGTGCACCCATGTTATTCCAATATCCTACATGCTCCAATCCAGCACCAACCCTTGCTAGCTCTGCTTATGCTGATCTCTAACATCAGAAACACCTGCAAGGGATTTGGCCAAGTTTTCAAAAAGCTACGAGTCATCCTGGCTGCTGAACTGGAGATGCTGTAGAAGGGCTCGATTGCGAGGAAGCAATAAATAAGCACTCACCATCTATGTACCAGCATCTTAAATCAGCTAGCTAATTGCTGGTGTGTTACTTTTGATATCCATTTACGTGAAATATACTCATATTCTATGTGGACTGAAATACCTGGTACCCAGCAGCAGAACTTTATACAGTTTTAGGGTTGTTGCTGGTGATTTTTATCTTTACTAACAAGGCAGGCCTCTGATGCAGAGAGCAGTCCGACACACCAGGCAGTCGCACAGTGGGCTTTACCACTCTCCGGCCACTAGAAATCATTTTTTCTTAATTCCATGTCATCTTCCCTCTTCTAATCTTCTTTGACAGGTGCTAGCTAAATGCAGGAGCAGGAAAAAAGACAGTTTTCAGTGTTGGAAAGATCCGTCATGAGCATTTGAGCCTTCTCGTGGTGTGACTTCGCACATGCCGCTCGCTGCTGCTCTGCTGCTTTGGCAGCTCGGTCCTGACCAGAGGAAGGACCAAAAGCAGCATTTGACACTTCGCAGGATCAGGCACCAGTATCACATCTCTTTTACTTGGATATTTCTAGCACATTAGAGCGCAAGGAACTCTGCCAGCCCGCACGAGCTTCAACACCACACACGTTTGCAGACATCTCAGGGTGACACCTTCTGCATGGCAGGCTCGAGGCTGTTGTTCCCAGGATGACTTGGGATTTTCTAGACAACCTTGCACTCACCTAAAATCCCAAATTCCCCTCTTTCCGAACAGTGGATCCTCTCACACTCGACAAGCAACTCTTCCCAAAGGCATGTGGAAGGTTTTGAGTAGTGAGCATTAAGCCCCAGGGCTGGGATTCCTCCTTCTAGGTGGAAGACATCTCGTCTCAGCTGAGTCCCTTGGTGACTAGCTTTTCACCAGCAGAAGACTGCAGTATGAACCTCGTTGTGAGTGATGTGGGGAGATTTTGAGGCAGGAGGAGACATTTTGGCTGCATGTGGCCTGGTATTTCTTCTGTGTAGTAGCAGGCCTTCGTGCCCTTCCTATAAATGACTAAAAACACTTGAATGTTTCAGCTGGCTCAAAGGCAGAACTAGTGAAGTACTTACGGGTACCGTAGGCACAGCATAATTATCCAACAAGTTACAGGAGGGCATCCTTCTTCCCCTGAATAATTAAGACACTTTCCATTTCTGAGAGCAGGACATGGGATCTGGGGAGAAATGTTTGGAGGCAGCATAGCAAATCCTCTGTTTCTCATTCTCTGTTATTGCAATCTCCTCTTGCTATCTATCTGGGGATGCTGCTAAATGAAAAGGTTTATGACAGCTCTTCAGCACTCAATCATATAAAACACTCTCTAAAAGACGTTCAGTAAGTTAAAGGAACTGCCAGCACATTTTTTTCTTTTTTGACTCATAGATTGGGATTTTCACAGAAGTAAAGAAAGTTTACATGCCTAAATTCTATTGGATATCAATGGGATTTGGGTTCCTAGTTTCCTTAGCTTTCTGCAAAAATCCCTATCTTACTCTGGATTTGCATTTCATCTGAGGAAGGAATAGTTTGCAGTTAACGCATGAAAATAAGGTTAAGAATATTTCTAAATGAGCAGGGATTTTAAAGCCAATGAGTCACTCCCAGTTTACACCAATGCAGCTGAGAGCAGAATTTATGTAAGCCTTTTTTTCCCCCCAAAAAATAAAATGAAGTTTCTGATACAGAAAGAGAAAGCTAACATTTATATTGAGCTTACTCTCTAGCAGAGAATGTTTTTGTCTGAGCAAAAATAACTCTTTTGGAGCAAATTCTACTCCCACGTCAGCTACTGTGAAACTCCAGGGATTTCAGAGAGGTTCCTTTGGATTTAGCTGGATTTACTTGCCCCGCTCCTTGATGATGAATGGAGGAATTTAACATTCCTGGGAAAAAGATGGCCTCTGCACAAGGCTGCCTCTAGGAACTCTGCTGCCCTCTGTGCTCGGGAATGATCAGCCAAACCAGCTGCACGCACTCGGCAACACCAACCGCTGCTCACAGTTTTAGTGAAAATAGCAATCTCCCGAGAAATTTCTGCTTTGAAAACAAGACGTGGGGTGGGTGAAAGCAACTCGGTACGGAGAGCGTTTCCATGAAACAAGCTGCACAAGAGGCTACTGATTTCAGCATCAAGAATAAAAATAAATAAATAAATAGAATACAGTGGGATTTCTGATTAATTTTAAACAAAAGACAGTAATCATGGGCTTTCTTCTCTCTGCTACAGAAAGGTCTTTTGGGGCCTCAATTCTTCTCTCACATTTACACTTGTATAAACCTTGAGTAATTTTTTTTTTTAAAGTCACTATTTAATCTGTAGTTTTTTTCCAGGAAGAGGATCTGATCTACAGAAAACCTAAATCAATACCAGCTGGCTTTAGGTCAAAGAATTTGGACCTCAAGCATAAAGTATACCTGTCAGCTAGATATATACAGACATATATCACAGCCTGCATGAAAATTACCTCTTATTCCCCCATGGCAACTAGTGGCTAAGTAAAATATAATTAATTATTGTATCTTTCTGGCCTTTGATAACAAAGGTAATCAAGTCAAGCATTTATTTTTTGCTCAGCTCTGCAATAAGTACTTAATTGAAAAAGCAGAATTCCTCTCTCTCCATTTCTCCTCTGCATGGACGAGTTCATTTGCCCAGAAAGGGACGTGCCAGGAGCTGTTCCACCGAACACAATCAGCTGCAAAAGAGACAACCAGGACTGCCACAAATCTATAAAGCAGCCTTCCCTTCTGATCTGTCATTTGCCTCCCAGTTGCTCCTGCACTCACATCTAACGTATTTTCCTTGCTGGTGAAAGAGATGCTAAATTAACTTCATCATCTTTGAAAGGCACAGAACTCTGAAGGCCTGTCAGATGAGGAGGGTATTAAAAGCAGTGCCTTGGTCAAATCCCTAAGATCTCCCCTCTATCCAGATTAAACCTTTCCTTTTTATTGAAGAAAGAAAACAAAAAAAGTAACGTCTGCTCCTATCAAAACATTTTCAAAATAAAAAGTCAGGCATTGGTATCCAGATACTACTGTGAGGCTGCAACTCTCCCATTAACATGATTAAGCTCAGTGTCTTTCTACAGGCTGGGTATTTTTACAGATTTAAACTGCTATTACTCATGAAATATCTCGGAAACATGCCCTGATGATTATTATACAAGCCTAGGACTTGAACGAGTTCAGATTTGGTTACTGCCATGCCAAGAACTTCCCCTGTCAATGAGGAAAAGTCTTCCAGCGATACACAGATACGCAGTCATTTGCCTTTCAGCAGAGCCCCTCTCCTCTCCAGCACGGGGATAATAACTTCTGCCTACGTCAGATGGTTATTTGGAGGAAAAACACACCGAAGCAATGTGCTCTGCAAAAGACTGGCTGGAAAATGGCTACATTAATATCTATGTCAGATTTTTTTCAGTCCCGCTCAGTGATTGGAACATGATCCACTGGATTATGCTAGCGTACAACCAACGGCCGTGAATCTTTGTGGCCTAGCTTTGCCTCTGTCTCCCACAGAAGCACACGAGGGATTCAATTTGGCCTTTTATCCCGAAACGCAGATAGCTGTATTTTATGGCTCTTGTTTCCCTTCCCAGTCAGGAGTGGGAGTCTGGGGGGGGAAAGGGAGTTAGCACCTGGCACTGCCAAGTCCAGCGCGCCATGTGCCAAGAGGAAAAATTTATTTTGTTGACGATTGTTTCTGACTTCCACTTCCCCCAACTGGCTGGAGATGCAATTTTCAGATCTGCCTGAGGCTATCCTCTCTGTTTAGAGAAACAACGATAAAATCCCCAGTACAAACTTAACTGCTGTATGCGAGCATGTTCTGGTAGCTCACATTACTTGCAACTAACACTGTTTTAGGGAGCTCATTGACTAATTATTTTCAGAAGCTAGCAAAGTTCATTAGATAAAACAGACAACTCTAATGAAGTTTTGGAAGCTGCTTATGCAACATTCAGAAAGGGGAAAGAACATCGCAGACAACTACGAGCCTATTTCTGGACAGCTAAGACGAAGCTTGAATTTATTCTGACTTCATAAGCATTTTCAAATTTTACTGCGAGAGCTGTGCAAGGACCAGCGAGCTGGCACGGGGCTGGATCTTCACAGAGCAGCTAAGGTTGGAAGGGAACCTCTGGAAGTCATCTGGTGCAACCCTGCCAGCTCAAAGCAGGGTTAAACCTCTGTGTGGCCCCACACTGTGCTTGCTCCCGTAGGTCTACGTCTCCTTCTGTACTCCAGAGAGGTCTCAGCAGCACCGAGGAAAGGGGAATAATCATCTGTCACCCACCTCTGCCTCTGTAATCAGGCATCAGGGTGCAGTGAGTGCAGCTGGTTTCCCCAGCAAGCAATCCTGAGGCAGTTTCTGTCAGGAAGAGGAAAAGGCTCGTAGCAAACTCATTTTCTGCACATCAGGGCCAGGGAGCTCAATTTCACATCCTCTCATCTGCCATGCGGCCACGGTGCACGAGATGCTTAACCACCACGAGTGGAATGGGACTCAAGGAAGATTCCAGAAGGATTACTGTCTGCTTGGGCTGTTTTCACTGTGTATTTCCACAAGCCCATTAGTCACCATCACAATTCCCATGCCTTTGGAGATATCCATATTTTAGCGCATTATCTAATTCACAGAGGTCTATTGATTCCCAGCTTTGCTCTGAAGGGCAGTGACTCATCTTTCAGTGCACACAATAGAAGAGCTGCTAATAAAAAAAACATTTAACATTTAGAGCCAGAGTATCTGGATGAGAAATGCTCCTACATTGCAGACATCCAGGCTTCGTGAGCTGGATTCAGAATCCGATGGCTTTTTTCTCCCTCCCTGATGTGGAATACACGAATGCTCCCGATGTGCTCATTTTCTAGGGAGCTGGGTTGGCCCTGGGTATGCAGCCTCCCGGATTAACTGACAATCATCCGATGTAATGCATGACCCCAGCCAGCTTATAGGAACTTTCTGTTTGTGTGCATGCATTGGAGAGGGATGAGAGGGTTTCTGGAGAGGAAAGTTCCCCCCTGCCCACTAAAGGACACGACCACACTGTTTTTTATTGTCTCTGAGCCTTCACACTGGGATCTGAACAAGGCTGAAGAAATGCACAGCCCCTGTACCGAACTGAATCTCTCAAAATTAATCCACACAAACTTCCAGAACTAATTTCTTTTTAAAGCTAAATGGATGAGAAACTGACTGGAGAGAAAACTGCAAAGGGAGATACTGCTGCTGAAAAACACAGGGACCATCTATCAGTCACTAATCAATAATGCCTGAGCAGCACCACTTGCAAAACTCACATTGATTTTAATAGGAATCTTATTCAAAGAGACTCAGTGCCACCTATTGTGATTTTGTCTGACTCGTGGCATTTTTTCCTTAACAAGCGTTAAAAAATCTCTCATTTTTCAAAGCCAGTCTTTAAGAAGCATGAGATTAAGCGAGCATCTCAGCTTTTTATGCATGTTTGTCTTCCAGCCCATGCGGCTGCAGAGAAAGACCTTACAGGACTCTGAGTAACACTGCGCAGGGCTCATAACCCAGAGGGCAAACCACATGAGGCTATAATGCCTCTTTTGGTACACACCTCTTTTATTCTCTCCCATGACCTCATGAGCTGTTAGGTCCAACTCTGGATCCAATGAGCCAATACTTTGACTCATATGGCACCTTTTTTTTTTTTTTTTTTTTTTTTTTTAATATAGCAGTTATATTCCTGGGTAGAAGTAAGTGGTTGGTTGTTAATAAGGCAAGGACTGGTGCTTTTTCAGTACTTCGAACTGTAAACATTTCTTTACAGATACAGCAACACCTGCCTGACCTCCTGATAGCGACAGGAGGTTTAATACCTACCTACAAATGGTGACTGTTTCTGTCTGAGAGCACCACGCACTTTGTTGGCATGGTTTAAGTGATGCAACACGAGCTCTGGAAGGGGCTGCAAATAATTCAACCTGCAGCTTTCCCAGTCTGGGGAGAAAAAACAACAACCAACCAACGATCACAAAACAATAACAACAACAAAAATAGCTTTAAGAGTCATTAGCCAGGGAAACAATATTGCTTGCTTCCCTACAGGACTGACTCACATGACTGACAAAGCATGCGTTACGATGCTAATGCTAATGCCTCTTGTGCCGAATCCATCAGTTCACAAAATGTAAGGTCACAAGGCAACGTTATAGGTCGTCTTGTGCAACCTGTGTGGCACAGGCTGGAGTGTTTGTTCCTCGGCTTTCTTCATGGAGCCCTTGACACTGAACGCACAAAACCCAAGCCCTTCAGCGATTCATTTACCACTGCAGGAAGGTGTGTGTCGGAGCCCACCTCTGTCCATCTCTTCCTGCTCTCCCAAGGCAGGGGCAGAATTTCACCCGCCCTTTCCAAAATACCACAGCATGCGTTTGTGCCAACAGTGGAGGAATCGTGTTTCCTTCTGCTGTTACAGGTGCATCCAACAGCCATTCCACGAAGCCAATTTTCCAGCCACTGAAGCAACCTAAATATCTACAGGCTCTTAGTTTGCCACTTTGTTGTACTTCACGTGCTATCGAATGGAAGCCTTTGTCATGAATAAGCCATGATTTGTTAAAGGAAATGAACCTCGGTAGGGTGAATGTGCTGTCTTAATCCTTCAAGATATTTCTCCTGTTCTCATTTTCCTTCACAGAAAACTTGCTGCTCTAGTGGACTTCAGATTCTTCTTGATCATAAAGGAGTGACGTTTTCAAAAATACCAATTCCACTAAAGCTACTGTAATAAAAGAAATGCTGCACTACTGACTAATGCTCTTCGTTCTGGCAGAGGACGTTGACGTTAACTGGAGTTTTTAAGAGTCAAATCAGCTTAGCAAATTGGGGACCATTATGCAAAAATTTCCCAATAGCTCCGCCTTGTTTAATCAAATACTTAACTCCATGCCTATCCAGGCCAGCTTCAATACATTTTTAAATGAAGATGTTTTCCAGGATTGGGGCCAAATGAGCTGAAATTCATCACTGTTCTGAGGTAAGTGCAGTGCTGAAAAAGGGAAAGGAGAATCATTAAGTTTCCTATTTGGACTAAACCCGGAGCATTAATTAGGACATTAATTCAAATTCCCTTCCTATGTCAGCTTTTAATTAAGCATTAATTTACCCTCCTGTATTGGCTTTGGGGGTCGCATGGAATCGCCATGGACTCTGTGGGACCCTACCGAGTGTTGCCAGCTGGGGTGGAGGCTGGCAGAGCAAGAGCACGGAGGGAAGAGGGACTTCCACTGCAGAGGCTCAGCACTTGGGCAGGGGGAGAACGGCGGTGTCCAGGGCTGCTGCAGGGGCTCCATTTCTCAATACAAATGCTCAGATCCTCCACTAGTGGCACAAGATCCTCAGCAGATGCACAAGTTTACTCCCATTTCAGATCCGGATCTAAAATTAATGCAGAAAAATTGCTAATGGTGTCTTAGTTAAATTATTCCTCAGTTAAATCCAACTCTTTAAAGCATAATATTAAACTAACAATGTCTGGTGGCTCTTATTTCATTACGCCTCCATTTCAACTTTTTAAGACTTTCTTTTCGTTTCAGGATATTAGATTTGATAAAATAACAATGGCCTTAGTAGAGGAAAAAAAACCTTTTTCCTAACAAATCTTGTACTGCTTCGCAAAGATAGCTCTTTATGATCTTCATTGTCATTGTACACTTCGATTCCATTACTCATTTCTTTTATGCACTGGAGCTCAAAGAATAGCCACAGCTACTCAGAACCACAGAAAGACTTCAGCTTTCCCCTCATTTAGAAGCTTTTAGGGAATTAGGACCTTGCTGCGGATAAAGCACAAAATTGGGTTGGGTAATCTGGATTGTAATCCTGCTTCTGCCCCAGCCTCCCCGAATGACGTTGGTCAAGCCATTTCGCACATTTCTTGCGAGACCAGAATAATAGCTTCTAGCCCCAAATGGCTGCTAAGAGGATCCATTCATAATCCTCGTGGAATGCTGGAAACACTTCTGCCTCCTCCACAAAAACATTTATTCCATCAGGAAAGAGAAAAGACGTATGATCTAACTGAAAAGGTTTGTGACCGGGGAAGGAACTCTGTGTACTTCCCCCGCTCGTACAGAGTCAGCACGATGAGCTAGATGGATTGCTGGTCTGGTTTGCTATGTCTGACGTGTGTCAGCTGGTCTGACACACGTCAAAATTAATCATGTTTCAATCCTCCCGCCCTTATTCACTCAGTGAGCACAGGACTGGGAGTTTGAGGACCCCAGGGACAGTGGGGAACTCCTGCCGCAGGCGGGAAAGGCAGAGCACGGCTACGGGGTTTCTGTAGTGGTGCGTGAATTATTCCACAGACAGGACTGCAGAAAGGGGTCTGCTGCGAGCAATCTATGGGATTAAATGTTGCTACGGAAATTACTGATCCAAAGCTTGAAAAAGGCCTATTTGCAGCCACCAGAATAAATTCACAGGGAGAAAAACATTGCTTAAAAGACCTATGCCTTTCATCTCAGAAGAAATCAGCTGATCATCACTGGGGTGCTTTCTGAACCCATGTAAACCAGTAGGAATCTGCCACTGAATTTAATGGGGCTAGAATTGTTTCTCATTACATCTCCACCGTTACAGTGAAGAGATTATTAAAGTGCACAAGTGTGATTCAGCAAAGTCCCACCCCCTCGCCACCCTATTTCCAGCACATTTGGCCAAGCACACACTTTGGCAAAGCTGTTCAGGAGGATATTCAAGTGAATTATATTTTGTCATATTAAATTAAGAGAGGAATCAGTTAAAAATCATTTTAATCAAGGAAACAAATGGAAAAAGAAATGGAATGATCCCTTGTAGACTGCTTTTGACATTTGTGGATTTGTTTTGTATTCCCTCTTACTCAATAAACTGCAGGATGACTGAGTTCATTTCACAGAAGATGGATTGCATTTTCTTCTCTCAGCTCTGCAATGTCCATTGAATTCAACCAGAAAAAAATTACTGTGCTTTAAAAACTCATGATTCCTACATTATTAGAGTCAAACTGCACTGCACACCTGGGGCAAGGGAGAGGAAATGAACGCAATCTCCATGTATGATAGAGGTGGTTATCTAATAATGGTGGTTAATATTTGGGGGGACTTTTAAAGCAAACACGCACTGAGAAATGCAGACAAAGCCAAAATTGAAAAGCCTAGTTTATACATAAGCCTTCACCCAACCCCAATTTACCTTTTATTTTGTGAACCATTTTGAGACTGGGACCCATATGGGCTCGCTTGCCCAAGGAAAGCAAAGACATAAGGGCCAATTCTGGCCAGCTGGAAAGGGTGTTGTGCCCCCTACCCAACCCAGGAAGGTCCCTGCCACAGCCCTCTGTACCTTTGGGGTGAAGGGGCTCCTAAATATTCTCGGCAACTGGTCTTCAGTATCTTTCCACATCCTCTAGTGGCACGGCATAAAGCAAGTGGTCTGTGTCAGTACAGCTCCCATCAAAGCCAACGGCTCTGCAGTGACTTCTATCAGCTGAGGATCTGCTTTGATATTTTCACAACAAAGGGCAGCAGAGAAAGAGGGTAAAATTAAGGGGAAAAAAAAGGGCAAAACAGGAAAAAAAAATAAAAATAAAACTGAAACCTGTCTATTCCTGGCAGGAACTGAAAGAAGAAAGAGGGAGAGATTGTTCTTACACCCAGGAGGTCCTGTGCGTAATAGAGATAGGCACCAATTTAAGATGCTCAGTAAAGCTGCAGCCTGGATAAGAGATCTGCAACACAGATTGCATAAGACAGCTTTTTGTTTGAGGGTCGGGGTGTTTTTGGTAGACACAGGAGATAAATGTTAACCCTTTATCAGCAGAAGCAGAATAATCAGTTATTTATCCAGTTTTTAAGCTTCTGTGCTCACTTATTTTATTATTTGAAATCCTCTGGTGCTTAAGGGCACTAGTGAAACATCATGGTGCCACTGCTGTGGACGTAAGACAGAGCACGCTGCCCAAACGAAATCCCGACTCAAAGTCTTGGTTCTGCAGTTTCAGTGTCGCTCCAATCTCAGTGCAGAATCAGGCTGTAAAACATGACCGAGAAACACCTCTCCCTGCCTTTTCAGTCAAATAAACTGCCTGCCTCCACACATGCTGATATTTTCCTTCAGCAAAGCTGAAATGTCAATAAAAATATTTCCATTAGACTTTTTCGATTTTTTTTTTTCCCACCAGGATTTCTTTATTATCTCATAGGTGTCAGGTGCAAATTGTGCACCAAGGACACTGCCTACAGGCTGGGAGCTGCAAGCCTGCACATGCAATCCTTCACTTAGGAATTTGCAAATTGGCTTCCCTGTTTGGTATGAGAGAAGGATGTTAAAGATTTAGCAGACCTATTGCCAAAGAGCTACTTTGGGAGATTGTTTTTTTGATCAAGTCTGTCTTCCATAAAGTCTCATTTGAATGCTGTTAACACACATCACAGACACTGATGACACTGAATTATTTAATGCTACACACCTATCTAAGCTGACATCTTGCAGATCAAAAGAAGATGTTTACTTCAGATGGATGTGGTTTCTATATACACGATATGGGGTGATGAGACGAGAACTGGAAAATATTATGGGAATCACCTAACAGGAATTAGTATAAATTCCTTCTGGCGGTCCTTCACTGTCTCTTACACACCCGATTCCCAGCCTTTTCTGTCCTCTGATAACATTGCCTGTCTGCTGGCATGCCAGCTTTCAATTCACGGACTGCTGTACTTAATGTTATTCCTGCTCAAGTCCCAGTGTGTTTTGGTGTTTACTTGCTTTGCAATAATAAAAGATGATATGGCTATCCACAGAGCAAACAATAGGGCTCTATTTTCCCCTGTTGTTCAGGTGAGTGGATGATTCAGAGAATTTACGAGACAGAACTTTGCTCGTGGATAACTGGTCTTCATTCCCTTCAGCTTGATAATGACCCAAACCAGCCACCATCCCACATCTGCTCCACGTGAAAGGAGCTTGCAGACTTTGTTCCATTTTTTTTTAGGCTACTGAGACACTAAATTAATGTTGAACTAAAGGCCCAGTTCGTTTTTACTCCAATATTTTACAAACTCTTGAGATCCTCCCAAATCATTCTTCAGGCAGGTAAGAAAAATGACAAAGTCCATGGAAAAAATAAGCAGGAATTGTCTCTTTGCCCGCATTTCTTGATGGTTTGGATATCACACATCATAAGAACCTTCTAAACCGACAAAGCCATGGTGGTCATGAAGCAACCATGTGAGGATGGAGCTACACCTTTTGCAAGATGCCATTATTTCCAAAATTTGTCTTCTTACCTTTGTGCAACTAAAGACTAAAAACCTCTCTAGATAGAATCAGTCTCAAAAGAGGCACTAATGCCTTCTTCCTCTCTTGTCCTGGTGACAGCTATGAGCATTGTGCGATCCACACACCAAAACGACACGAACACATCAGTAGGGATAAGGACATAATCAGATCAAAATGCTGCACTTGTCTGCTCTCCCAGCTTCACCGGTCTCCCATCTGTTTTCTGAGGAAAAGCAGGGGCACAGGTTCAATCTAAAAAGCCCCAGACGGTCTTTAGTCAGGTTGTCTTCTCCATCTAGAGGTGGCAATTAGGGGCTTTGCGAGCATCTCTGAAACACAGTTTCAGATCCTCACAGCGTAATTTCAGATAGGATGGGAACCCATTACCTTAAGAAATGCGGTTTTGAGATCATATCAAACATTTTGTTACAAAACTGCAGAGAAGTGAGCTGTGAAGCCTTACTTGAACAATTAAACATCTCGGGAGCACTCTAAGCCATGTTCTATAAGCCCTTGCAACCAAAACTAAGACTACACATTCAGACTAGGATACTCTTTTCAGTGGACAGATAAACATTTTTTTTTTTTTTTCCAAAAGTATTCAGCGTGCACTGAGCTGGGCAGAAGTCTAAAGTTCTTTTGCTAGTGCAAAATTAGGCTGAAGACCTTGGCTTGAATGTCTTTACGAAGGCAGATGCAAGACCAATGGACTAACAAATACAGATATTAATTTTACGTATTCTTCACCATTGTCTAAAGTTGTTGAAAAGCATCTGTGGAACGTGCATTATTAGCACGAAGGCGCTGCTTTTGCATAGTTTGAGGAAAACACTACTATCAGATCTGTCTTTGGATGCCTTGTATCATCAAGTAGAATCCATGTAAAGCCAATTAAAACCTATTTGTCAAAGGGTAGAACTAACATCATAATACGCATGGTCTGCTCACAGCTCACTAGCTGTTACTCGAAGTCACAAATCACAATAACTATTCTGTTGAAATTGTAAAAGAGAAGCTAGAAATCCTGCTAAACTCAATGAGCCATTAAATAGTTGACAATATTCTTTATAGAAACCTAGAATAGTTAATTAGTCCCAAAATACAAATGGTGAGCATGAATAATTACCACCATAGATTCCAATCAAGATACCCGAGGCTAGATCTGCAGCTAGCATAAATTGACATTGCTTCATGTACGGTGGCAGCTTATACCAGCTGTGAGATTGGCCCTAAAACGTTCGTTTTGTGCTTAAAATACGGGGATCTTAGATGAGAACACCTTGGTTCTGTTCCCAATGCTGCCATTGACTTGTCGCACAATTTTCATGTTCTTTCTTTTATCAAATTGCCTACTTGTGTTGTGTTTGTCAGCTCTGTTCTTAACACATACAAAGGATCTGTATATTCCTTCATCTTCCTCACTACGGTAGCTTCACCCAGCCACACACTACTGTTGCTTCTATTCCTGTACCTCTTACCTCTAGTGCTCCGTCCCCTTCCCTCTCCTGTCCTCTCCTTTTTGACATTTCCAGGCTGGCGTTTCTCTCTTCAGACCAGTGAGGCTCTGCTTATTGACAGATAGAACATGCCCCCCAAATTTTGTACTGATGAGATGTGACATTCAGAAGTTATTGCAATATACAAAAACAAACAGAGAAATGCCATCAAGCTGAGTGCAGGGAATTGCTCAACCAACTAATATTTGCATATCCTTGGATGAAAGATACCAGTAGTACAAAGTATTGTTATTAATAAAAGCCCACAGAGAGTCTTCTGTAAGGCAAACATAACTAATGATGTGTCTTGCTTTCTGTCTTGGCATCCTACCAAGTTTCACGAAACACCAGCTTCTTGCTCAACCAAGAAAATCTGGTAAAGTTTGAGGGGGTTTGGATGGTCAAACTGGGAGCCAAAGTTGTGAACAGAGGAGAGAGACTGCACCTGTATCACCGCAAAGATGTCACGTTGTGACGCCACTGAGTGTGCCAGCAGAATCGTCCCTTCCCTGAAATCCCTGCCTTCATTTCCCTTACTCAGTCTTGATCTTGAAGGTGACTTTTCTTCCAAAAACTAAACCGAAGTGCTCAGCTACACGAAGATAAGCAAAACTTGAACATTTCTTGGATCAGGATCTCAGGACTTCTCACTCCATAGGAAATTCATTCTGCACCCCTTTCTGCAAAAGGGAAGTCCTGCAAACCTGCTCAAAGCATCAGCGCGAGCAACATCCAGCTTTCAACCTTTTCAACCCTTTTCAGTCCTGTCTAGGTAGTGCCTGTGAGCAACCTGGGTGGTGGCAATCTGAAACGTAGTCTTAACCAGCTGAAAAAATGGCTATTTAGTTGCAGCAGCTAAGTGACCCATCACGTATCTGTCTTTTAAAACAAAAATAGGTGCTTGAGCGTGGTATATTTGAGGACTCTTAAGTGGTTTCTTCCTCTTTTACTGCCGCAGTGTCCATGGAGAGCCAACCGCCAGAATGTGCTCGTACAAATACACTTGCTACAGTAAACAGCCGCAGGCAATCTGGTGCACCCAAGGACCTTGTGTTGATTCTGCACTACTCCTTGGAGGATTTGTTCCTCCTTGCAAATTTAAAGATGTGAACCAAGGAGGGACCAACCCCTTTTCCTGTACATTAGCTGGCCTGAGGCCAGCCATGCAAAATGTATTAATAGAAACTGGCAACGTTATACGACTACACCAAAAAAAAACAGAGATAAAAACATCCAAAGGAAATAATACTTGAAGAGGAAAAAGGGTCAAATGGCGGTTCTTTTCAGGGCTGTTACTGAAACACTGAATTTCAAAAAAGAGAATTTGTTAGATTTCCTGAATATTGAAGAAAAATAACAAATAAAGGAAAAAAAATCTGAAAAATCTGCACTAGCACTGCCTTATTGTCCCTAACTCGAAGCACAGAGTTCTCAGTCGTTTCAACAGGAGTGTTCATGTGGTTAAAATGAAATGCGTCCTCAACGTCTTCGTTCAGGGCCTCAAGGACAATGATAATGGTCTTACGGATGGCAGTGGTCAGGAGCCAGCTGCTCGCATGAACTGTGATCTTAGAAATTCAGAGCCTGGCCGCAAACTCTTGCCAACATTACAGTGACGGATCATGGCGCTAAGTGGGAGACAGTAGCCAGATCCTGCTTTGATGTGACCGCTTGGGGGTTCTCAACAAGGACTCAATGTAGCCAGTGAGGGACTCTTTTCTTGACTCCACAAACATATTAGGAGGTCGCTTTTAGAACTACAGCATTCTTCTCCCTCTTTCTTCCATTGCCATCCCTTCCACCTACTCCCACCTCTCTTACACCTCATTCCCAGTACATTTGCAGCACCTGTCCTGAGGGGGTACTGCACTGACACATCACCATGCCAGCATTTTGGGGAGGGATTGAGAAACCCCAGGTAAGGAGTACGGCTCCTGTACTGGTGCAGAAGGGCAGGATGACTTTGTTGCCTCCAGTGAGCAGGAGGGCTCAGATCCCCATCCCTATCAGGAACGTGCTTGTAGTGGAACTGATGGGAACAAAACGAGGGTGGAGTAATTAGTGAGGGTACAAGAAAGCAGCATTAACAGGGCAGGTTCCTCCTTGGTGTAAGGGGATTGATACTGTTGCTGTCCTCTGAACAGTTCTTCGAGGAGTTGAATCTATAAAACCTCCAACAGATAACTCCATCTGGACTCAAATGGCACACTCTGGCATAAAGCTTCATTAGCTTTAGTGGCAGCTTGCTCCGTCTGGGTGAAGTCCATGTGGAAGACTACTCTGATTTGCTGCTGAAGCAAGGGCAGAAACAAGCTCTGTTTGTGCAAACTATTATTATTATTTGAACATCTCTTACCAAGTTCCCAGCTTTCTGCCGGGACTGGCATTGAGTAGGTGACTGTAGCAAGAATTTCCCTGTAGGCACTCGGCTTTAGTTTCTCCTTCTGAAGACCCTATTTTTCCTATTGAAGTAGTATCAGGTAAGTGGCATTTAAAGCTTCAATGGCTTAAAAAATATATAAAAATATATAAATAAAACCTTGGTGACAATGCTGGGACAAGCTTAGCCAGTCACTATTATTGCTTTGACTTGAATTCAATTAAAATTTTGAGTTGCACAATCATAAATTCCTACTGAAGAAGAAGAATATCAATGAAATTCCAGTAAGGGGTCACATACCCCCCTCCCTCATCTTTGAAGTAACGCCGTGCTACTGACTGGGCCATGATAGACACCAGCTTTGAGTATTATACGTAGCAAAACAATATGAATTTTCAGAACAGATGTCCCTAGAGAAAGACTGCAGACAGAGGGAGGGAATTCGGATGACACTGCACTCGACATGTGCAGAGAGTAACGAGCATCGTTGGATTTGAACAACTACGTGCAACAACTTCAGCATGGGAGGGATTTCAACAATGTTTACCTGTTTTTAGGGCATTGAAAAAGAGCAAAGATTTTCAAGAAGGGCATTCAAATGGAAAAAAAAAAAAAAAGCTACTACTAATAAAAAATATCTGATCATATTATTAGAACAAAACAGCAAGAAATTCTCAAGTCATGCTTGCAACTTTTCTGATCTACAGCTCCTAGCCTCAACTTTAGCCGGCTGTTCTGAGCAATGAAGTGCTGTCTCAGGCACAGCCTAATTAGCTCTGAAAAAGCTCATGTGTCCAAAAGAACAGCACATATCCATGTGGAAGATCCAGCTTCTGTCCCAGAAGCCCAGCAGCCACAACACGACAGCGTCAGCTTGCAGTAATTAGTGCAAGGCTGTTTGCAGCAGGGAGGTCAGCTCTGGCATCCCCATACAGCTTGCATCAGGCAGTATCAATATAGCTTAGTGATAGAGAATCTGTCAAGTTATTTCCAGGGTTAACAACTCAGACTGTTAAAAATATAAATTTCATGTGTAGCCTGAACTTGGCTGCTTTCAGGTTCCTACTCCTGGGTCTTGCTATGCTTTTGTCAGATAGATTAAATAGTCTGCTATGATCAGAAACATCCTCCCCACATGGACAGTGATAAACCATGATCAAGTTACCTTTAGAAGGATTTTCTTCTTCAAATAAAAGTAGCAGGTACTCAACCACACTAGGGCTTCTTCCACCAAGAAGCTAACCTTACAGAGAATGCTTTCAAAGCTACAAAGGACCATTTAAACGCTCATTTCCCGCTGAAAATCAGGGGCTCCTGGGTGCCTTACTCCATTTGTTAAACCTTGAAAGTCTCCTCCCCTGTCTTGGTCAGTATTAATGGAAAATAATAAAAACATCATTTAAACGTGGAGTGTCAGAGAGGTGATTCAATTACCAGCCCTAGCTGCCACAGTTGCCAGCAAATTAGAAAGAAAAGAAATACAAAATAATCCTTTTCCATTCCCTTCTATTGTGTCAGGATGGTTCCTCCCTCCTTGTCTGGGGAGCGATTTTGAGAGCCTCTCCCATCAGTCTCCGCTAATTTGCAAGGTAGAGACTGTGCAGAAAGGAAATAGGAGAAGGGGAACAGAGGCAAAACAGGGTACCGGTACCTTAGCTCTTCTGCAATGCTTGGCAGGACATGGAGATGATCTCTTACTGGATGCCTGGCCACGTTAGTCACCCAGCAGCAAACACAGGGGATACAGAGAAAGGAAGGTGAAGGAGAGAGAACAACCCACCTCCTTTGCGCCAGCTGGTCCTAGGGGACAGCTGTCAGGAGCTGATAGTTCCTAACAAAACCTGCAGAGGACAAACACACGTCACAGCGGCTTTACAAACAAACACACAACAATGAAAATGATATGTTGCAGGTGCACAAAATCCCTGATTTTAGGGGGAAAAAACCCACCTGCCTAGTTACCACAAGAGGGCCTACCTGCTCAGGTGCATCTTTATGTCTTCCTGATGCATCTCAGTAAAGATGCTTTGGTATTTTCTGTGTTGCAAATTTGAAAATTGCAACTCAGAGAGAGATTTTTGAAACATGCAGTCCAGACCCAGGGCTGGACTTGGCCAAAAGGCATCAGAGAAAGGGAGCTGAGGAGTCCTGAGTGCAGGAGCCAGCTGCAACTTGGAAAAGCCACTTTCTGAAGCCTTGGGTACCTCATTTAACTTCTACATGCCCGTGATTCCCATTTACACTGTTGATTTAAGAGCATTTTCATAATTTGAAGACCAGAAAATAGGAGCTTCAGAATTACCTAGGAAGAATCTTATATCGAAAACTCATAGTTAAACTGACAGATACTTTTCCTTCAAGCCCTTCCACTACACCTGTGCTCCCTGGAACCTCTCAGGACAAAGCACTTGGCTACAAATGCCACTTTGTGGTGCTAGAGCCCTACAGACGCTGCCTTGGATGGTCACCGTGCTCCTTGCCGAGCGGTGCTGCACGCCGCAGAGTAAGCTCCTCGCCGCCCTTGCCTGAGGAGCCCAACCGGTAATTAATCATACAAAAATATAATTACCTCAAACCCTGGCAACCTGAAAATCAGTTTGAAGAAGAGTTGTTTGCTCTGGGCCACCTGTTTCAAAGAATACCCAGATGACAGGAATTACAAAAGCCTGAAGAGGTAAGGGCTCGATGCCATTTCTCAGAAGCTTTCTGACCTCCTCTCTCTCTCCCTCTCTTATTTATACTTGTGATTGTATCCCTTTCCAGCTGATTATTATACCTCTTTGGTTCTTGTTAGCTGACCTCCAACAGGCACATGTTAGGAGGAAAGCATGCATGAACTTTTCAAAATCAGCTTTGCTCTCCTCCAAGGAAAAGGCCACTACCTTAATGGCTGCAACTGCCTACAATTTTAATGAGAAGAGGAAGCCTTTCTTTCCAGTTTTTTTTCCTCCATAGGATGTCTAAGGTCCAGGCCCAGCGCTAGTTAACAGAGGGAAAAGGAAAAAAAAAAAAAAAGCCCTCCCACTCCACAAGAAAAATATATTTAATTAGGTAGCACAGTTCTAATGCCTCCAGCGCTCTTTGGTTTAATCTTCGCAGTTGTCCATTTTTGATGGAAAATTTGTGCTGATTTCATGGTGGCTGCTTGGAAGAAAGTCACCACACTTCATGGTTATTTCATAGCTTGGGGTGAAGGGAATGGTGAACAATGATTTAATTATGTTTCTGTAATAACATCTCAATTTCCAAATGGCTGCCCATATGTATTAGTATGAAAGAAACACAGCTCCTTTATTTCTGTTAATTCTGTGACTTTACTGCTGATGGAAACTGAGAAGAGACTGACAATAGAAACTAAAACAGAAACTCTTTGCCTGCAGAATGGGGATAACATCCACGAGAGCCATCCACGCAAGCACCAACAGCAGCTGCAACGCTGCTGGATCGAGCCCACCATGAGAACAACCCTGAAGAAAGGAGTATCAGCTAAGATACAGACGGAGAAGAAGGTCAGCCAAAAAGGTTGTGGCTTCCCCTCACTCTGGACTTCAATTCCCCAACCCAACACGTCTTCCAAAATCCTGTCAATGTAAAATATCTGCCTTCCACCAACACACACCACTCCATAAAATAGATGGCGTATTTAAGCTGTGAATTCCACGAGGTGGCATATATACAACTGAACAAGTCTTGATGATCTATCTTGTCAATAGGACTGGATCAGAGTGTTTATGGATGTGTTACCATTGACATAAATAACAAGGAAAATAAAACATAACTAGACCCCAAAGAAAAACCCAATCAGTAGTGTCTGCCTTCTAATTCCTCATTAGATAGAATGTCAAAGCCTCAGCTTACTGTACAATCACTCCATCTGTTCCAGCCTCTAATTTCACTATGAATTGAAATAAACATAATTCCTGAAAATGTAAAAACATCTCAGATTTCCAAGCTCCTTTGTCTCTTCGCAAATTTTTACAGCCTCCTGTTTGGCACAGTGTGCTTTTCAAGTGCTACCAAGCTGATTATATTAGAGAATACTACAAATTGGATAACTCAAAACCCTCCTAGAGAGCTCTCGTAAAACTCCATGGTTGGATGGAAACTGGAACAGATGGGCAAGCTCCACCAAGCGCTATATTAACCCTGCTGTTCTCTGACTGGTGGCCAACAACACATTCAGAAAGTACAGATCTAAAAATAAGTCTCCAAAACAGAAGATGATCCAAAGCTTTTAATACACGGTGGCAAGGCAGATGACCACTTGGTGACATAGTTCTGCTATGATTACAACCAATTTCTTCCACAGAAAGGCAAGTTTTTCAGCTTCTCGGTGTTTAAAAGAGAGAAAGTATTTAAAAGGGAAAGGCATGTGTCAAGGCAAATTGGTTGCCACTCGTCCATTACAGCTGAAATACTTCAACCATCACCTCATTACATACAGAGTAATAGCAAAGAGCGTGCAACGAGGGCCATAATTGGACTAGAGAAATGGAGCAGGAGTCCTGGGGGTAGATTCGCAATGCTCCAACCGGTGCAGCACTATAAAAATCTCTCTATTTTTGCTACCGAGTACACAAATTCCCATTGAATTCAAAAGGAGCTTTGGGTATCCAGAGCCTTTTAATCTCTGCCCATTTGAAGTTTTAAATACCCATCTTTCCTCTGTGCCACTGGGGAGCTGAATGACGTGCTTTCACAGTTGGCCTGTGAGTTCTTGGATACCATGGGGCGAGACCTCCAGAGATGTCAGAGCAATTCAGACAACCCCGAGATGCTCCGGAAGGGTCAGATTTGGAAAACATTCTGTCTCTTTATAGCAAGGATTCGCCTGTTGTGGAGACTGATTTCTTCGGCAGGCTGCCTGTGCAAGGCAGCAGCTTCAGCCCAGCAGCATGGACCACTGCAGATCCGTCTCACCCCCATTCCTAGGGCACTATTCAAACACCTGCCAGGCAATATCCTCAGCCACGGCATCTCCTGCTGGGCAGACACCCGACCACTTTACACCAGCAGCACAATACAAGCAATTCAGCTCTGTGTGCCTTTGCTATTGTCCCTAAAAGCCAGCCAGAGGGGAATACCCTAGCCCTAAAAAAAATATCCATTTAAAATCTATTGCTTTTCCGTGATTAGGTATCAAAGAGCCTTGTCTTGCAGCGAGCTCCAAACAAGCAGATCCCTGCATTTGTTTGTAGATGCAGTTTGTACAATGATCATTCTCCCAGACAAACAAAACAAGCTCTATTCTTTATTCTTTATGCTGACAGGCAGGAAGGCTAATTGTTTAGAATTGCATTTCAAATGTCCCAGTTGAGATAAGTGCCAGGAGGTAGAGGTAAATCACACAACTACCCACTTGCTGCCTCAGAGTTTAAATAAATAGAAATACGGGGCTAATTAATATTTAGGAAATGCAAAACTTGTCATCTTAAATCAGGCTGAAACACAATAATCACATTAAGTGCTTACTTCAGCAAAATACCACTGAAATGCTAAGTGTTAGTGAACTACGTGCGTATTTATCCACTTAATTGACTCCTGGCTCTGACAGAACTCTATTACCCAGGAGTTAGAAGGAAATTTAATTCTGATCTGTGTGTTTGCACTCAAGGACTTCTGTTTGACTTCGGCTTATTTTCAGTTGCAGAACTGAAGGGCTACATTTTTCCAGATGTAATAGTACTAAGTTGAGCAACAAATGTGACATTTAGCTTTTCATGTGATGACCTTCCCTTCAGAGTTTGCAAGATTTTTCATCGTGTTCTACTTCAGTTTCACTTCCAGATGTCCTTTATAGCAGCTGCTTGGCGCATTCACATGCACAGAGGCTGGTAGGAAGTCCTAATGCAAATGGCCAACTACACTCAATCTTTTCTTAGGCTAAGTAGGCAGCCTTCATTTTATTTGGTACCTATGCTTTGTAATATAATGTGCTACTGATGTGCCAACATAACTTCCTCACATTAGAGAGGCTCAGAGGGTAAAACCAGAAAGTTGCTCTGTGAAGCAATTGTCTGTTTGACCACCATTTCCCATATAGGCCACAAATGCAAAAACCCAATGCCACTCCATTTTTTTGCAGGGTGCTCTTGTGCAGATGCCTTCAGAAGGCACAGTTCATGTGACAGCTTGACACAGCAGACAGCTGTACAATGCTTCTCCTAAAAGCCAGGCTAAAAAGAACCCAAACATTTAACAATCTCTCTGCTTTAACAGGAGGAAGCGCGATCACATAGATCATCTGACAGTCTCACATTTGCTGAAAGGCTTGCTCTGGGTTTCATAGCAGACTGGGACCTCCGGCTGCAGGCAGCAAAGGTCTGCATGTCAGCAGCTCGGAGCACTGAGCACTTCCAGGGGATTTCTCCTCTCTCTTCCTGCACGTGCTCTGAAAACCAGTTTGTTTTGTCCCATAAGAACAAGGCTTGAATGGCCCTGCTGCTCCTTTCAGCTCTCCTTCTACGCGTGACACATTTAAATATTTAACAAGTTCATAAGGTCTCTGTCACTGCCTAACTCGCCTGTGTTAGTACACTATGAAAATCTTCATATTTCCTGCTTGTCACCTTTCAACAAGATCAGCTAATTGTGCCTCAGATTGAAAACCGATTTCAACACACATTGTTCTCAGATTTATCACAGATGGGACTAAACAGAGGAACGTAAAAACATTTACAAGATTGTCAGGACACAGGACTTCATAGATTAAAGACAATGCCTTGAGTCACGTGAAGAAGTAAAACAAAGCAACGCTGCCTACAACATGCAAAGAAATCTTACCAAAATCAATGGGACTCCCTTTGCAGGTTCAGTGTGTCTTGAACCAGATCTTATTTTAGCATCTGAGTGTTTTCAATGCAATAACCTGGCCTAGAGAGAGTCGTTTGAAATTCAGTACTCCCAGCCCAGGCACTGCTGTTAAGGGACAGATGCTGATGCCAGTTTTTGATTCAAGAGAATCCCCCAATTAACAGAAATGCTTGCAGGTAACAGAGCAGGGGGAGCTGGTGCAGTGAAGGGGAGCACCTCAGAGGGGCCAGCACGAGGAGGCCGACAGTGTGGTCAGATAGGAAGCAAAAAAGCCTCAGAAATAGCAGTGTTGGGCGAAGCAATGTAAGGGATCCCTTGCCTAGCTCCAGTGCTCTGAGACAAGCCATCTGCAACCAAACTGCTCTCCTTCTCTGCCTCAAGGAAATAAAATAAAACATAGGGAGCTGTTTTGCTGCTCAATGAGGAAATTGAGATAAGGTTCGTGCACAAAGCCAAAGTGACACTCCTGCTTCACTTGAAAACAGAAATCGATGTTTCAGATCCCTTTTAGAGACCATCAGATAAAGAGAGTGCCTTTGATTTCCACTCCGCGAGGACAGGTATGGAACAAAGCCTTTGATGGACACTCCAGCCCCCGTCAGGGCCTGCACTTTACACAACACCAGCAGGGTTTGCAGGCTGTCCTGAGGACAAATGATGCCCCTAATCTCCATATTTTTGGCTCTGGACTGCTGCACCAGATGGCCAATTACCAGAAGGAGCATGGGGCAGTGCAGATGCAGAGGGAGGAAGGGAACAAAGTGCTCTGTCCCCGCCGTGTGCTCTCCGAGAGCCGATGAGGCCTGCTCAGCGAGGCCAAAGCCAGGGAACATGGCAGGAATGAAGGCTGGTCACCAGTGGCAAGAGGTGGCCACCAGCACAAGCACCTTGCTGCACTGCAGAATAGTCACTTGCACTGGCAGAGTTAAACCCTCACCGTGATGAAGGATAACTGCAAAGGCTTCCCATGCCTGCATTTAGAGTGTCTTTTGCAGGACATGGGCCTTAAAAATGCCTGTGTGGCAATGCAAGTGCTAAAGCACCACTTCGATAATCCTGTTCAATGTGCTTTAACTTTCTTTTTCATGAAAATAAGCTGCAGAAAAGACCCTCAATGTGTTGCAAATACAGCCTGGAAAAGCTCATTAAAGGCAGAGCCTGACAAAGTCATTATTATGTATATGTCAAGTTTAATTCTGCAAAGAAACAAATGCCATTAGTGCTCTCTCAGGAATCAATACACACCTCGTATCTGCCTACAACAGGGAACAAAAAAGATGGGCGGGGGACTGAACAAACCACCACACACGTTCCTGAAGTCTAAGTACTCAGACTCCTTTATTTCCATACTATCCCTACTTGAGTCATTAGGAGACATTTGGTACTGTTTCCAGCCATGAAGACTTGCCGCAGGCCAGGATTAATGAGTCTGACTTCTATTGACTCAATTGCACCCAGATCAGAAACACTGGAGCTCCAGCCGAAGTTCCAGACAATATACAAATAAAAGCTCTTGGTAATGGAGCAGAGGACCAGACCCACAACAAGATATGAGCTATCAAGGGCCCCATCGTTTCTTTCTTTCCTCATCTAGCTGCGTGACCCTGCGCAAATAGCTCCCTGCACTTTCCTTCCACAACTCGGAACAAATCACGGAAAGCCGAACCACAAAATTCCCCACACAGGAAATTTTCTTGTAGTCAGATGTGTGTGTGTACAAAAGCACAAAAATGCATACATCTCTGTGTAAGTCAGCACTGAATTAAATGCACATTAGAGGAGGGGGGACTCAGCGTTGCAATAACACAAAGCGTTCGTTTTATAGCATCAATTCCAAAACAAAACCACAAAGCCAAGATGTCATCGAAGCTGCCTTATTTGCTGCACAATCAGTCTTACAAAGCAATCAGAAAGTCTGCAAAGAAAAGGAGGGGTTACAATTCACAGGTTTTCCAGTTAGTCTCTCTACTCTTGATTTATTTAAATAAACCAATGCTCATTAGGCAGGTCAAAAGAGTGGCTGAAAGTTAAGGACACTATCCTACGATTCAAGATCAATTCCTTATTAAGGTATTTTTTTTCTTTTTTATTTTTTTCCCCTGTGTGAACTAGAAGTGACTAAAGCCTGTGTGCCTCCGTTTCCTTGTAAAACTGAGCTAATACTTTCCTACCCTACATGTTCAAATATCACGGTGGTTAACATGGTAAGTAACATACAATATGCTTAACATATAGTACTAACAACCCTTGTTCTTTTAACTACGCATGCCTGCACTGGGACATCTGAATTTTTTCATTGCTTGTTCTGATATTTTCAGCTGAAAGACTTTTACCTGCAACTCGGTTTAACAGTAAAGAAATTGGAAGAATGGCTGCATCCCAAAAGAAGGTCCTGACAAGGAAGACAAGGTACTTTTTTTCTTTACCCCTCCTTTTCAAGAGTCAAAAAAACACCTATATGGATAATTAAACTTAATGTGTTTGATTACAAACATCACATCATTCCGCACGGGATCTCAGATGAGCTCAAGACAAAATTCCTTGCACAGTAACCTCCTTGTTCCACTCACCTGCACACTTCGTAAACGGCACCATACGCTTAATCGAAAAGAAATCTAATTACCTTAATTTACTTCATCCAAAAGTAGAAGAGTAAACTATATGTTTAATTATAAACTTTCCACTTCGGGCAGCTATAATTAATGAGTCAAGGAATCTTGCAATATGCCTAGAGCAACCTTTATTACTCCTGAGGTACCCGAGCACCACTCATGGTTTAGAGCGAGTCACTTCCTATTAGTATTAGGAGCCGAAGTGCCTACCTAAGGCATTAATCATGGAGTGCTACAGCTCTAAGAGTTTTAATTATGTACAGTGTGTATGCTATACATGGATTGCACACACAGTGCGATGTTAATAAATAGCCTTCCTGGGGCTACCAAGGGCCTTGGTTTGGTTTATTTCACATTGTTAACTTTTATGCAGACGTGGGCCAGGTTGTTAGAAAAATGAGCCCGTGACTCCCAGCGCTGGTCCCGTGCAGGCTGGACTGAGCTGCAGCTTGCAAATATTGAACAGCAAGTACGATCCTGAGGGTGGGATGCTGATGGGGGAGCTCTGCCACTTACTTCAGCCAGCTCTCTCCCCTCTCTGAGAGCATCTTGCCTCCAAGTTCCCTCGACAATGGATTCCTCTGTACATCTCTCTTCTGCCTCTCCCTAGGTTTTGAGCTAGAATTTCGGGGTCAATTTACTATTATTAGTTTTTTGCTTGCTTTATGCTGAAATGGCATGTCAGGCCACACAAAAACAATGATGTCAAGCAAATTACATTTCCCTCCGTGCTCTAAGGAAAACACTATAGAAGAGACTAGATGGTCTCCTAGATTCACCACATTTGATCATGAATGAATGGCTTTTACTGAGGTCGTTTTTCTCCACTGCAAGGAGAGCCAGTGCTCTTCTTGAGCACAGCTAGGAAGGCTGACTTCCAGAGGACTCTGCACAGCTATTAGCATGAAGAAAAAAAGGCTTTGACAAAGTATAAATACAAACGGAATAGAGGGAGAAAGGGAGAGGAGAGGTATTTATATAATTACATGGTTTGTGTCGGTGCCAAATGGGAAAAGTCAGAGTGATAACAGGTAGGATAATTGCTAGCCGAGAAGAGAAATAGAGCATCTTTGGTAGCCAGTTGGGCTTCTATTTGAACACGGAAAACAGAATTTGTAATATAATCTGCAAGTACAATCAGTTCAATATTTTCCTTTAGTAAAATACAACAAAATAAAGTCTCTAGAGTACACCTTCCCCAAGATCCTCAGCTATTCCTTTTTTTTTCCACAGATCTGCCTTTTGTGCACTTCTGTCATTTCCCCTTCCAATGCTACAGAAAATGGTACAAGTGCTTTCCAGGCACGGCCTTGTGTGCTGGCTCCATGCAAAGCAAACAGGTTTGCTTAGGCCAAATATTTGCTTGTGCTGGTTTTAGCTGCACTGATTTCAACAAGGTTTCAAAGGACAATGACTGCAGTCAACGGTGCCTCTGCCAAGTCACGCTAGCTGAGGCTCCAGACCTGTGTTTCAGGGCGCAAGCTGCCTATATTGCTCTGACTTTCCCTGCTGGATTGCGGTTCCCTGAACACCTTGGGTAAAAACAAATTCTGACGCTGAAATCGGTGGCAGAATGATCCAGGTATCCAGCTGGGAGATGTTTACTGTTCAGAACAGGTTCACCTGCATGACCGCAGATGGCAAAATCAGTGGAATATCACCCATAAAAACCGCCAGGCCCATAAGAACCACCACTACCTACCTGGGCAGAAACCACCTACAAATATGGGACACAAGCTCTTTAAAAGTTAAAGTTTCACCACAGATCTCTCAATTTCATTTTAAATAGTTACAGATGTGTTATTAGTCTCCATTTATGTCTCTGCTTCGGGTGTAACCTTGCCTGTAATGCCTACCTAAAAAGCATGTTTTAGCTCGCACTGTATAGACTTAATAATAATAATAATAATAAAAAACGAATCTGCATGTTTAAGAGTTTCACAGATTGATTGTCAAATCTTGTTTCATCAGTAAGTACAGGAGCCCAAAGGATCCCTCTGTAATATTTATACCCTGCTATGCCTGCTTGCCCAAGGCTGCTGAAATTTTCATTCAGAGACAAGGCAGTAAAAGCAAGCAGTTTTGTACACCAGGAGTGTGTGCACCAAAAAGGAAAGGGGGAACCAAACTCATCTCGGTTCTTGTTGGACTCTCTGCATAGATTTATACATAATTCTTTTATTCTCAACAGGTTCTTGAACAAGAAACCTGTGAGAGAAAAGACAATCAGCCATTCACTCCAACACTATAATCTGCCTACCGACTACCTTATGAGCAGCTGTAATTGTAAAAATCTCTCCTTTGAAACCCAGTAGATAACTCCCTTTGTTCTTCAAGTGCATCATGCATTATTCCTCGGTTCATGACAAATGCCTCTGAAGAAAAGATCTCCAGAAAGCCCTGTCACACTGACTACGTTCTGAAGAGCTCTTGAAGTATTCATACAACGCTGTAAAGCATTTCCAAGGCAGCCTTTAGATATCTGTTACTTGAGGCCACCCATTTGGTTTCAAGTATGTGAACAGTTCCTCCAGTTTTAGGTGCAAGACTGACGCTTGCTTTCACGTGCGTTCATTATGGATACTCCCTCAAATTGAGGAAAGAAACGAAGGCCTGTCTGTACAGCTGCCTCCAACAGCTTTGCACCACCTGCGCTTGTCCCTGCTTGCTCCCAATAAACAAACAGGATTCAAAGATACTCTTCTGGTCATCACAAGACAGGACCCAGATCCCCTGTGAAAAAAGGGGAATGTTTTTATCCCTCTTTTGAGGCTTGCAAACAAGTCGCTAAATGACTTACCAGCATCACAGAAAAAATCTTGACAACCGCTTTGAAACAATCTCACAAGTTTAAGCTAGTTCCCCAGACACCTTGGCTTCCTAACAGATGAATGCAGAAAACAAGCAAAAAGGAACCAAACTAAGGAACTTTTAATAATTTCTCCTCCCTGGGAGTGGCTAGGGGTACCTTTGTATGCAATGAGAACTAAGAACTTCTGTCCTACTTGAGTTCTTGGATTCTTTCTGATGAGCTTGGACCCCACTGAATTTTCACCAGGAGCTCCCCGATACACACCTCTCCTCTCAGTGAGGAGAGCTTCCTGCATTAGCAGCCACAAAATCATCCCGACTCCTATTTACCTTTTATTTTTTTCGTGCTCAGCCATCTCTGTTGCCGGCTAATTACTTTGGAGGCACCAGCAGCATGCAGCCCCGTGAACCCTCCTGCGATGAAGCAGCGAGACCGAGGTCCCATTTGCAGGACAGGCCCCTTTTACGGTGAGAGCATCTAGACAGGCAACTGGTTTATAGCTGCAATATACAGTAATTCAGATAATAACTCTCAGGAAAGACTTGGTACCAGGAAAAATGAGTACCATCGGCAGAAAATAAAGTAATAAGCTAAAGGAGACATTTCACAGGTGATCTTTACAAGATGGGTAGCCTGGAGAAGTCCATTAAAGAGACCATGAGTGTCTTTCTTCACTAACATGCCTGAAATCTAGCTTTCCATCTCAGTCTTTTACTCGCTGGCAATTTCTTCAAAGTGCAGTCTAACCACGCTGACCTTAGCTTGCCCTTTACAACGAAAGCTGTGTGGGCTGTAATGCTGGAGCATCAGCCCCACCGGGCCTGCTTTGGTGCTGACCCCACTTGCTCTCTGCTCTTGGTCAGACAAGCTGTCACTGTTCCCATCCTACGACACGCTGCTCACCCCAATTGTTCGAGTGCTAAGAGACTGTATTACAACAATGGTCTCGGTCACCCGCTGTGCTGTCGCTTTCCATGGGACGTGCAGCAGGATCTTATGGCTTTTATAGCTTCATTTCAAGCACGTGGAAACTCCAGGCTGCTTCTGCTGTCAGTGTGCTACTGGAATGAGAAAGCTTGGCTGGGGTAAAGCACAAATTCAGAGGTGATCCCTATTCTAAATCAGGAAGCAAATGAGACAGCTAAGTGGTGTGAAAAAGGATCCTCCCTCATTTAATGGGACTTAAGAGGGATGGAGAAATTCAGGTAAAGTTGGAACGAGTCGTGTGACACAGCCAAGGGTCAGGCTTAGAGCCCAGTGTTCTGGGCCACTGAATTTGCCGACAAACCCTGAACTGGCAAGGGGTTCAAGCAAAAGGGGGAAAAAGCAAAACAACAAAGCAAAAAAAAAGGGTTTCTTCAGGAACAGAAACACCTCTGATGACTTCTCCACATGGAGGGTTTAACGAATGGACTGCTAATTACCTCAAGTGACTGAGTTGGCCATAAATCATGGTTTAAGCATGGGCTGACCACCTGACACCTGGACATCATTCCCGAAGGTTGGTGCAGGGAAGGACCAGATGCAGAACCGCATTTTGCAAGTGGCACAGCAGGCTGCACCGTCTGCAAGAATCAGCCATCAAGGACCATGAACGGCCCTTCAGGGGAACTGCGCCACAATCAGAGGAACCCAGACTTGGATTTCTTTTAGACTGAATCAGAAAAGTTTCCAAATATTTCTTAACTCCAGCATGGTTAAAAGCCTGGCTCCCGTGGTTGGAGCCATGCCTCTACTGTGAGCACTTCCCAGCAGCAGCTACGTGGTGCTCAGTGCTTACCAGAATTACCCCCGTACCCCCTCTGACAGCAGGTATTTGTGAAAATAGAAGCACTTAGTTGAGCAGGGAACATTTTCAGTTAGCATAAACTTGTGTGACTCCTGTGAAATCCATCAGGCTACTTGGATTTTGATCCTCTGTGCTCCCTCCCACACGCCTTTCCCCAGTTTCAGGAACAGACCTACATAATGAATGTCTATAAATGTAAATTAGCACTTAAGCACTAATAATTACTATATTTGATCGCCTGTAAGCAGCTACAGTTTTATATTTGTGTTTCTTGATGTAAAGAAAAAAAGAGGAACATTTTAGGCACAGTTATTCTTTAAGAAATGTATCAAAAGACTTTAAATGATAGATCCTTAGATATCCGATTTTATTATTATTATTATTATTAGGTCTTGATTAACTGTTTCCATTTATGATGTTTACTACAGCAGAAAATGCTGGTTGTCAAATGGATTAAACCTATCCTGTGTCTTAAAAAGTTATGCTTCCAAACAACACTTAAAAGACTTCTCTTCCACAAAGTTTGTCCATGATGAGCAGGACCAGGACTCCCCTCTACCCCTGAGCTTCTAAGCTCAGTGAGCTGTGAAATAAGATGTAGTCCTTGCTCCACACGACACAGCTAAAATATGCACCCTTAACACTCCCCAAATCAAGCATGATTTGCATTCTACAGATGAAGCTATGAGGCCAAAAGAGACAAAAAGACTTACTCCCAGTCCTGAACTTACTCGGTAGTAAAGCCTAAATTTAAACTTCTTCTGAGCTCCCATGAAAGGGCAGGAAAATTGACTCCCCACAAACAACAGTTCTCAATTTGATATTTCATAGCAGGTATTTAGCGCTATACACAAAGAATATGAAAGGGATGACTGATGGTTACTTTCTCTTTTCTCTCCTTCACTCTCACCTGAAAAATCTAGCTTAGACAGATTTTTCATGGTCCATAAAATCTGTCTCAGTTGAACAAGTACATTTCCACGTAAGGAGCCATCTCATGCACACTCTGCTGATAAAAACTGCATAGTTGATAACTGATTATATGCCAATCACAGCATCATGGTTTGTTGGCTTGCAGAAGACAGGCATGTTTCTGAACCTTATTATACATGATCCCCAGAAGTCTTTCTTTCAAAACAAATTCCATGTGGTGTGGTGAAATGCCTGCAAACTTCAGAGAAGCAAACTATTTCAGAACCATTTCAGAAATGAAGAAACCATTTCAGAAAAAAAGAAAAAGATGAAATGAAGCCCTGGTTAATTTTTCTGCTCATTCAGAAACATCACAAACAGAAGAATAAAGAAAAAGACAGGGGAGAGGAACATGTATTAAGGCTATTAGGGTTGGGCTTGACTAAAGAGAAGAGGAATTTGGCTTGGTGGTGGAACGTGGAATAAGAGCGACTTTACCACGGTGGGCTGTGCTGCAAAACCTGAAACGGGGCCAGAATGTTGCAGAGGGGTTTTCAAAACCATAGCAGTGAATTAATCTCACAAATGATAGATAATCTTAGATTGTATTTGTTTAGGTGAGTGCTTCTCCTTCACTCAGCCCAAAGGCAGCATGTCAGAAGAGAAGGATGGTCTTGAGGTTGTCTGAGTTGTTCCCAAGAAGTGCACTCACAACTGGGACCTGGCAAATTCTTGGATAAATTCACATTTATCACCTTGCAGACTCCTCGTATGGCTCTGCTTTAGGAGCCTAATGCGGTAAGCCAAATAGCCACCTAGACTCCATATTTCCTTTACATTCAAGGAAAAGCGAGATGTCCCTCAGAGCAGGAAACTACACCACTAAACAACGTGCCGGAGAGTCACTCCTTGTCTCATAATGAGTGGAAAACCCTCTTCTGCCACCACATTGACTTCATCTTACTAGCTGACAATTCCTTGGTGCAGGGATTTACTACAAATTTCCATGGCTTTACCCCAGACAGAGCCAAGACTTCATGGGACTTTGGAGTCTATTCCATCCCCTCTATAATCATGTGGATTCTTTCGAATTAGCTTACTGGGGTCTTAGCTGGGAGATGAGTTCTGCACCTTCTGCTCATATCTGAGCTAAAGATGATGGTCACGGCATTTATTGGCTATAGTATCTCTTTTTTAGTACATTTATTAATGACTAATCCTCATGTGAGCGCTAGGCACCTTTGTGCTAGTCTTTTCATGCTTGCATTCATTTAACCAGGGCCAGAGATTAATTTCCTTTGCATTATCATTGCAGTGGTGACCTGCAGTAAATGCTGAGTTATGGCCAAACTTATCACGAGATACTGTTGCTGTTCATCATACCCAGCAATAATTCTCATTTTTCCTCCATAGCTCAAAATGGAGAAGCAGCGAGGTTCCTACAGTAAATCTTGCGAGATATTGTCTGTTAACATTTAATGCGTGGCACCGTGGCATAGTAAATAATTCCTTTTGTGAAACACCTAGAACTTATCCCATTTTATTATTCTTTGAACACTGGCAAAGACAAAGCCAAAATCCAGCTTGTCTTGGGTATTAAATGATATCACTGAGATCATAAACTTATCCACCTCACATGTACTAGTGCTGAGTGACATTCAGCTGGAAAACATGGATATGCATTTTTAAGGGCCCCAGTGCCTCCCTCCCCCTTTTGTCTTTCTGGACCCTATCATCCCCATATGGCGTGCACTCTGCCTTGCACAGTCGCCTTTAATGTCTAGTGCTATCTACTCCAATGTAACTTCTTACAATCAGATGCTGAAAAGTCATCATTTTAATGACTTCACAGAGCATAATTGGTATTGTAACATGTACCTTAAATAGCTGTTTGAGTGAGACATGGCTTCATTATCTTCACCCTAGTATCAAATTGACCCCTCCCAAATGAAACAATACAATTTAATTCAAGAGATTATTTGCTTCTACAAAAAAAAATTCCATAACAAGTTCTTCCTTTATTTTTTTTTTTTTTTTTTTTTTTTTTTCCTTTTAAACAGATTTCACAGAATCATCTAAGCTGGAAAAGACCTTTAAGATCACCAGGTCCAACCACCAAGCTGACCTACAGTCCCATCACCGAACCACATCCCTTGGTGCTGCATCCACGCATCTCTTAAATACCTCGTAGAGATCTACCGAATTGTTTATACTTAGATATACTGCATACATGAAAGCTTACAAAACAGCCTAAAGGCTGGTCCAGCTTGACCAGTTCTGCCTCCAAGTGGCAATAAGAGACGCTATTTAGGCAGAACATCCAAATCAAGCCATTTCTTTGATCTCTTCTCCTGCTTCCCCTGCATCCAGGATTGCTGTATTACACAACTCTTCTAGCACCCATTTATGTAGCAATTATCTACGAATTTGTCTAATCCATTTTAACCTCCAAAACTCTTTTTCTCTGCAACCTCTTGTGATAGCAAATGCCAGAAATCCACTACCCTCAGAGTAAAGAAGTATTATCTGTTTTAAACCAATCTCCTAATTTTTATAGTGCTGAAGCTATACCTAAGTATTCAGATTTTAACTTGCCTAAAAAGAAAGAGGGCACTAACCCATTCAAGCATTTGCATTTTAAAATGAATTATTGCTTCTTATATTATTTCAGACAGAAAAATGAAAACCAATGGGAAAGAACACGACTGGAACTCACGTATGATGCAAACACAAACTTCAATCTAAGTATGCGTTCCGAGGGTTTGAGGGAAAATACCAGTAAGGAAAAGGAGTATCAACATGGAATTCAATAACTAAGGTCACACAAAAAGGCTATTTTACATGTAAAGTGGGGGTACAGAGGGCAGGAGGGATAAACAGCATGCGATGGAACCAAAACAAACCTCAAATGCACAGCACAATACAGATTGATAACGTGCATTTTCCTTTTCCTTGGGCCTTTGTGCCTTTAAAAACAGAGGATAAATATTTACTCTGCTGAACGCACACAAAATGACTATGCTGCGTGCTACTTTTAGCCAACTTTCATCTTCTCAGTATAGTACTGCAACAAGATACCATCCCACATCTGAACATATGCTTGCTTCATTAGCACTTTCACTTGCAGGGGAGAGAGATTGAATGCAGTTTCTGTGAACACTGCAAAAGATGTATGCCAGTATAGATGGAAACACTAATACCCCGCAGTGACAAATCACTGTTTTATTTTAATCTCAAAGTTCTTTATCATGGATTGAAATAATCCAATTTTTCATGAAAGAGACTCAGGCTCATACAGATCTAATCATCATAATTGAAAATAATAATTTTGTTGGAAGAATGTGTTAAGACTGATCAATAAGAAATCTTCGTGGTAGGCAGCGTACAAACAAACTAGAAGCAGTAGCCAATTCCTGTCTAAAAGAGCTTATGACCCAAGTATGAAAGTGTCAGTGACAGATCCAAAAGCAGAACGTAAAAAAAACAGAATAAAAAAGGCCCTACATGGAGCCAGATGGACCCTGCCCAGTATCCTGCAGCGAGACTTCTGGAAAGGAATAAATAAACCTCAACACTGACATCTTACTAAATGCTACTGGTTTCAAAGCTAAACATTTGAGGGGAGACTCGACTTTCTGTGCTTGGCATCAAAGTCCACCAACGGAACACCGAGACATACAAAAACGTAGCAAATTTATCAGTAAGAATACCCAGTAGAAAAGTGTTCGTGATGCCTATGGAGAAATTGGACTTTCTCCTGAGATGGGAGAAGAAACGGGGAAAAGAATGACTCTGGGCAATTTGAAAGGACCTCAGAGGAACGTTTTCCTAAGGAAGCAGATAGTTGTCCAGGTAAAACATACACATCACAACCACCAAAACAGAAAAATTCAGTCAAGCAGAGATGAATTCAAGAGGAATCACAGTGCTGGCAAACTTGTATTCCTTGCCACAAAACAATCACAGGTGGAAAACCTTCCCTAGCTCTAATTGAAAGTCAAAGGCTCCTAAAGTTACTTACACATTTTTGAAAGCATTGCCTGAAGTGCTTTCTGTTTGCTTCTGATCCCATAATGCAACTTCCAGTCCCTTGTAAGCTTCCTAATCCTTTTGCAGTTACAGCTACAAGGTGCCAATATAATTTTATGTTTGATCCCCCTGCTCTCAAAATGTGCTGCTGTGCAACTCCAAATGAACTCTGTTAGCACTGACCATGAAATCACTTGCTGTGATTTGTTTGCATATATATTGAAAAATCAAGTGATGTTAGTTCAGATTTGTGAAGAAGGGGTGGGGGGAGAGAAGAGAAAAAAACCTTAGTTGCCTACAATCCATAAACTCAGCAACCTGCTGCTTAACACTGCAGGGGGCTCTTCTGTTTCCTCCGTACCTTCCATTTATGGTTCACATAGCAATATCTAGTAAAACAGAATTAGCTTTGAGTTTATGCAGTGGCAAGTTTATTACAGATATAAACATAGCGGTCAGAGAACAGGTCGAAGAAATGTAATGAACGGGATCATTGAATTTCAGTCTAAAACCGTGAGGAACACACAAGAAGCTGATGCTCTTGGGCCTGACCCTTCACTAAAGAGCATCCCTTCTATCAGCATCCCTTCACAAAGGGCCCAGCTGACTGCTGGTGTAGCTGCGCTGACTTTTGCAGGACCATGCCAGCTGAGGGTCTGGCACAAGTATCATAATGTGAGGCCAGAGCTGACAAACACTGAGCAGAATAAAAGAATTCAATCCCGGGGAAAATGAGAAAACAGTATTCTTCATTAAGAGCACGGCGTGCTTCTACCAGCTGATTGTTCCAAAGCGATGGAGAATAAATTCTGGTCTCAGCAGTTCTCCTGTATTGCACATCCAGACTGATAACTCCACTGCACCCAGCAGCGTTTATATTATATTTAGGAGTGGTCCTAGCAAAGGACTGGAATGGCAGGACTAGGTCACAGTGCTACGATCCCAGTTTATCACTGAGCTCCGACTCTCACGCCCATTTATGCAGCTTTTCCCCTCTGAATCACCACGCCGCTCACGTGGGCGACAATTAGGAGGAGGAGGAAGAGGTGGCACGGAGCAAGTTGCGAACAGCAAACCAACGCAGCCAAGTCATCGCAACACCTCGTATGTGCTCTGGATGGTGTGTTTTCCAGCTGCCTTCCTTCACTGTGCTCCATCTGATGCATGCACCATGCTCAGAATTACAAAGCACTGTAGCTGTGAAGGTTAATAATTGACAATGGACAGTAAAGAGTATCTTAGCCATCTAGCTGAAAGTCAATGATGCTAAACACATAATTGTCCAGTACAGCTATATTTGTTTCAGGTATACTGCAGAACATTTTCTCATGCCCAAGATATTACTCTCTTGCGATCGCAGGAATATCTGAACCAGATCAGCCTGCAAATGCTTCTGGAGGAAATTGGGTTTCTCCGCTCTATTAGGAGCATTCCATTTTTATGATTAAAATCAGAAAACAATGTTCTTCCCAGTTAAAGTGAAATGTGCAAAATACGACTTTCCTATAACTAGATTTCCAAATACTTATCTAAAGTGCTCTGAAAAGGTATTAATAAATAAGGATGAAAAATGAAAGCTGCATAGCAAGCATGTTTCATAAACTATATTTGCTGTGAGTTATGGACAACATGCTTTAGAGAAATAATAATGATACTTTACACGTCTGTACAGCACCTTCCAGTTGAGAGGCTTCCATAAATAAAATGCTGAGCCTTAATCAGAAAGGAAGGCATCAATTTCTCCATTACACAAAATCAGGTAAAAATCCAGGCAAAGACTAATAACCAGCCAACAGTTCAAACCACAGCCGACAAACTTCTGCGTGGACCCTTGCTGACTGAAGTGCTTTGGTATCTGCTCATGATCCACTCAAAGTGAAGGCACAACAGGCTATAGCCAAAATTAAGCGTGTACCCATGTGGTTGGAGTTTGTGTCTTTTGGGGATTTATTTATTTATTTATTTTGCACTAGGATGGTTTGTTGTTCCATGGATAGACACAGAAATATAAATTGATAGATGGATTACTCAAGATTGCATCTCATTTCGAGAAAAGGTATTATTTTGGAAGATCTTTACAGCAAAACAAGGAAGAACAACTGACAGATCCTAAAGGCATCTAGCCAACTGGTTCCTGCCATCACAATGGATATTAGGGAGCAAAATACTTGTGACAGCCTGGACTGAAATGATTTAATCTAGCATCGCACAGGTAGGCTTGGGCTGAAGTCCCCCAGGCACCACATAGTCAGCTGGACCTGTCCCCATTTGCATCTCAGCAGGTAAGGCTGATAACAGTCAAACTTTTGGGGCGTTTGATGACTCACAGAACACACTGCGGGGAGGAAGAATTATGTTTTCACTCTAGTATGTGAGCATGGATTCTACAAGGGCAGGCAAAAAATCCAGAAGATGAGGTACATACCGAAAATGTAACGCGACTGACAAATGGAAATAACTGAGCGGCCTTTTCTTCAACACAACCAAAAAACCCTAGGCTCCAGGACTTTGCATCTTCCAGATCACAGAAATGGAAGAGCAGCAGGCTTTTGCGGGTTACAAATGTCTAAAAATGTGCCGTGTGGCTTGCGATGAAGGACAGCTGAGAGGAAAGGGGTACAGCTGAATTTTGATTAAAAATAATAATAATGAAAGTCCTTAAGGCAAAAAGAAAAAAAAAAGGAGAGGGGGTTACTTGGCATACAGGGATATGCAGGAAGCTCTGAAAGACCAGAATAATGCACCATCAAAACACAACCTTTTTAAAAGAGTACCTTTTCTTCTCTGCTCAGGTTGTCGTCTTTTGTTCCATCTCATTTCAGTGACCATCAATACATCTGTCTTTTCCCTTCTCAGCTGGATGTGGTTGACAGTAATCCAATTGGATATAAGCCCAGATGCATTTCTTTCTTTCTTCCTTCTTTGTAATCTGTATTAAAAAAAATCCACAGCAGACAAGCATTACTTACAATTTGAAGTCAACCTCTATTTCAAAGCGAGCCCCCCCCCCCCCAACGGAAAATAGCACAGAAAATCTATTACACAAATGAAGCTGACAAAAATTATTTCCTTTCCCCTCAGTTTCTGTTCTCTTTTAATGTAGAGCAACCTGACTCTGATAACCCACTCCACTAAATATAATGCATAAGAGCCTTCTGATCCATCTTTAATTAGCTAATAATGCTGAACTCTGCAGAAACAGGGCAGCCAACGTCTTGGTTCAAACACCGACCTGCTGAGGTTGGAAGGGACCCCCTAGAGACTGCCGAGCCCACCCCCCTGCTCAAAGCACAGTCAACTACAACAGGTTGCTCGCGGTCTTGTCCAGTTGTGTTTTGAATATCTCCAAGGACAAAGACCCCATGACCTCTTCCAGTCTTTGATCTCAAACAATCTTTTCCTGCCAGGAGTCACAAGCCGTGGTCTCCATTTCCGAGCTGGCTCCGCACAGATCCTGCCTGTACCTCCTTCTGTACAGCTGGGGGCGCAGGGAAGTCACCGAATCGTCGACTCATTCAGGTTGGGAAAGACCTCTAAGATCACCTGGTCCAACCTTTAACCTAGCACTGCCAAGTCCTACAATGAACCGTGTCAGGAAGCTCTACATCTACGCTTCTTTCGGAGACCTCCAGGGATGGTGATGACCCAACACTTCCCCAGGCAGCCTGTTCCAACGCTTCACAACCATTTTGGTGATGAAATTTTTCCTAATCTCCAACCCTGGCACAATTTAAGGCTGTTTCTCCTTGTCTTATCACTTGGTGCTTGGGAGAAGAGCCTGATCCTCACCTTGCTGCCGCCTCCTTTAAGCCTCCAAGTGCCACAAGACCTGCCTCCACACATCCCCATCTGTGCGCCCTTCCCCGTGAAGCACTCTACAAAATACAGTGGTTTTTGGCTGTTTTGGGTGCACAAACCTCTGTGCTTGCTGATGCTGTGCTCCAGGCCAGCACATACCGTGGGCTCGCCCCCCTACCTGCTGAAAGTCTGCGTGACCCTCCCCGTGACCCTCGGTTTGATTAACCGCTTTTGAAAAAAAATCTTTCTTCCTGATCCGGTATTTCTTTGTCGAAGAGAAAAAAACTTCAATCTTGCGCTTTTAGAAAAAGGCAACCTGGCCTTTAAAGCAAACAGATCAGAAATGGACCCCTGAGAGAAGCTTTCCAAGCTGCTGTACAATTTCAGCCCCGGTTGCAGACACTCAGAGATGTGCTGAACTATCTGGGGGCAAAGGGCTGCTCTTGATTGCCTCCTGAGATCTCCTAAAATTCAGTAGCTGCCTTGCCAATTCAACACAGCCATGCTTTGGTGCCTAAGAAAGTATTCCTTAGGACTCACCTCCCCCTTTTTTTTCTTTTTAGATAGAAGTTAGCCATTACTTCTGCAAAGAACAGGCTGAAAACATGAATTTAATGCACCTTAAAGTCTCAGAAGCCAGGAGAAAACAAACAGTTCTCCCTCCCAGCACTCCTCTCTTCCAGCACGCCTGATTCCAAATTTCTGAATATTCAGAGCCCGTAATGCCATGGGATTTTTTTTTGTTGTTGTTTTTTCCACCTGCACAAAATGCGTTGATGGTATTAGGGTAACGGGGGCTGACGTGTTCCCGTTAGATTTTTCACAACTGGCCACATCTGCACCTGCGGGAACTCAGCAGGGGCCAAAGGCTGTGCAGAGGCAAGGCACAGAGAAATCGCTGGCCAGGCAGCACCTCCCGGGTTTATCCGAGCATCTGCAGGCGCTGTGGAGCAGCCTGCTCAAGCTGGGGAAGCACCTCGCTGCTGCATACAGCAGCCTTCCGAGCCAGCTCGGTCTGTAACACCTGCAGAGCCATGGGGACGTGGTAAACACAGGTTCCCTGCCTTCTGGAACTGCTGGCGTTTTGTTTTCCTCGAGTCTATGTCAGCTGCCACCGATGCGAACGCAGTACAAGAGAACTGGAAATCTCTGTCTCTGCCTTCTGTCAATTTAATCGACCCTGCTCTTACATCCGTCTGCGGGACGTTCCTCTGGCCTCCCAACCACCAGCGAGCTGCTCAGGCTCTATAAACGCCTCCTCCTCCAGCGCATGCATCACAAGACACGCTGTTTTGTGCTCTCCTGAGCCAGCCAGCAGCTCCACGTTACATAAGCTCGGGCAGAGATCAACATTTGTCGCACAGATTCTGCTTCAGGAGCTCGAGGCGCCGGAGCTTTCTTGTTCTTCCCCCTCTAGTTCCGTCTCGTCTGAATTTACCCCGACACGAGGGAGGTCAGGAGGCTCTCTGCAAGGAAGTTATACAGGGCAAAACGGTCCTGGGTAACACAAAGAACTGGAGAAGAGCTAGGGAAATGTGAGCCCAATTTCTACTTCTCATGCCTTGAAAGGGATCGTGCGATCTTTCGAGAACGGATATTCTCACTAGTGCAGAATGTACAGGTAGTTTTCCATTATCACCACTGCCTCCGACACCGGGCTCGGTCAGCGCATATTCTCGCTTCGGGCCTCAGGATATCACAGCTCTAACAGCAGCCACGGAGCTCGCTGCTAGCAGCCAACAAACCGGGAAACGCAGCCATTACCATTCCACAACCTCACGGTCCCTGCTCTCAGTGGTACCGCCAGGGACTGCATCCAGCAAGAAATTCCCTCTCCCAGATTTTTTTTATTTATTATTATGAAGCATTATTTAACGAAGCAGGTATTTTCCTCCTCTCCCGTTCCCTCCTTCGTTCCCTCCTTCGCTGTGCATCATCACCACGGTCATTAATTTTAAATAGCGCTAATCACCATCTTTTGCTCTTTGAAAAAACATCTCACCCACCTGCACCGGCAAGACCTAACCACGGGGAAAGCAGGGTTTGAGCCTCGTCAAAGTCAAGGAGGACAGCAAGGGAGAATGTGCTAAGATACACCCAAGCTGGTGAAGAGGAGGTGTAAAAGACACCATCTGGATAGCCCGCATCGCAGGGTGGATTTGCTCAAAATTAGGATAGACGAGGTTGAAGTGGCAATATTACTCCTCTCCTTCAGGGCAGCCACGGCTGCTCCAGGTTTAGAAGGGCTGCACCGAGTCAGCCCCGAGGGTCCATCAGCATGGCTGGGCGGGACAGCAGCACGAGGAACCACACAGGCAGCAAAACTTCTCCTGGTACACGCTCCCAGCCACCAGCAGCAGTGCTTTCAAGGTCTGCATTGCCATATTTTATTAGATAAGCGACCAACTCGAAGCCCCTGGGCACCGAAGCGGTTGCTTTCCCAACACCGTTGATGTTCTGGCAGCCTGCTTTCTTCCAGGAGGGAACCTGAACCGAGAAAGCCCACCAGCCACTTCTCCGGGAAGCCAGACGTGCTGAAATAAAGACATCCCACAAAGGTAGAGGCTAATGCAGAGCAACAGGCTGGTGATGTCCCGGCTCTGTTATGCCAGGATAATTGAGCCCCACGTCTTTCAAGACAAAAGCCCCTGCCCACAATCAGCTGGACTCCGGTTCATGCTAAATTAATAGAATTTAGGACAAAAAGGAATTATTAGCTCCCCTAGTGTGACATGCTACGCAGCACGCTCACTATTGAGGTCAAGCTAAACAAATCCATTCCCAGGCCCTGAAGTCACAGGGAAACTGAAATGGACTTTTTTTTTTTTTTTTTTGTCATCTTTGTGTAAAGCTTCTTTTCATCTCTGGTCATTTCTTTGTGCCAATTAGTTGCAAATGAGGGAAGAGGCGGAAACCGCAGCAAATTTCTGTCTCCTGTTAAACTGACAGCTCAGTTTTACACACCTCAAACCTTCTCACACCTCAGATAAGCCAAGGACCAACTCGAGTATCTGAAACGAACCTCCAAACCTTCTGAATTTTCCCTGGCATATGCAGGGAAGGCAGCTGCCAGTCTCAGTGTACATCTACTTAGACTGCCGTGCAGAAATACACAGAAACTATTTTATAACAGACTCTTTCCATGATTCAGCTTCAGTTTCTGCGTTCGATGACTAAATATTGGTTACACGAGGAGGATTTTGGCCTGCTTTTTCCAGTGCTGATCACGGCATCTATTTGCTCCATTAACCGTGACACCGATTTGCCTTTGGTTTGAGCGCTGCGGAGCCATCTGCATCTGTTTAAACTGCTGAGCGTTCACTTGTAATACTGCCTGCAGAAGCTGGAAGATGCTTGAGAAGTACCTAAATCCTGCATCCAGCGGCGCTGGTGCAACCCACGCAGGTTTCCAACAGAAAAACCAATGCATGATGCCAGCCTTAAGACCTCCCGGAGCACACAGGCGCTCCAGGCAACACCCGAAACCTTGTGCTAACCCCAAAAACACGTGGCAATCGCTGCTTGCTAGCAAAATAACTCCCCCTGCCCCATGAGCTGCTACTGGCCGGGGAAAGCTGAGTCCCCACTGCCTTGGCTGGAAGCCTGCAGAGCTGAGGCTGTGTTCCTCCCCGCAGGCGGCTGCGGTGTGCCCAGGCAGACCTGGGATTTCTCGAACGCTTCCCTTTCTGAACACAAAACCACTGAGCTGTTGAGCTGCTACCAAACCGTATTTGCAAGCTGGAAAGCAAGCAGGAGAAGTAAAAATAAAACGAGCTAAGCAGGCTCGGTTATCGCAGCTTTGTTGCAAAGCTTTCTCCGGGTAAATTCAAGCTCGGCTGAAGGAACAATGCAGCCTCCCTCCTTGTGTTTCCCTGCACAGGGCACCCCTACAAATAAACATTTACGAAACACAATCTTTCTCCCCTTCTCTTGCTTCCCAGCACTGTGATTTACAAGGTGAAATTAAAAATACACACATCCTAGAGCCTGGAGTTTTACATCTTGGGTTGCTGATTTATAAAAGCTGCCAGTGAATTTTAAATGCTGCGTTTTGATTTAGAAATCATTGCTTCAAAGTTGCATTTATCTCAAATATTCAGCTGTATTGCACATCGCTGGAAATCTGATTTATGGAGTGCAAAATGTATGCAGATAGACTACCAAACATATTTATAGATCACTCCCCCTAATAATAATACATGCAGCTCGCCCACCCAAAAGATATTCACGTATTCATACGTGTGTAAACGTAGGTACGCGTAGATCTCGCATCTTTCTATTAAATCCTCCTTCCCTTCAGTACATTTTTTGATGGTGAGATCAGGTACCACGTCAATATGTAATGAGAGGCTCTGTGATGTCTTCCTTCCACCCCCTCACCCAGTCTCTCCTGCTAACACGTATAAAATTCAGCTTTCAGCTCCATTTCCAGCTCCCCAGGTGCCTCTTTCTCCTGCTGCTGCTGTCAGAGGTGGAGGCTGGATCCCAGCACGAGAGCTTGGAGTTGCACGATGGCAACAACGGGCTAAGGAATTGGGTTCTTTACCCGATCCGTTTGGTGAGGGTGTGGGATTGCCTCTGTTGTCCCATCCTTTCCTCACCAGGCTGGAAAGACGAGAGATTAAACGGAGCCGGGAGGGCACTGCCTTCCTTACGTTTGAAAGGAAAAGAACTGCTTTTCCCTCTGGACTCAGACAAGGAGCACTGGAAGGAAAAGATGAAGGGCAGATCCTTCACGGGGAAATGGAGGGACTTCCAGGGGAGCAACTTTCACAACAGACTCATTTTCTTTTCCCAATTCTGTTCCTTTAAAAGCTAACGATTCCTCACCTCTCGCATACAAAGCACATCACCTGCTAACAAGCATCACACAATGCCTCATCACCTACTGATTTTGATTAATTAAGCCCAACAGCAGCAAGGAGTTGGGTCCCATTGTGTCTGATGCCCTAAGAAGCTCTGGCTGTACAGCAGCTTTTCCTGCCAAAGACCTCTCAATCTAAACCAGCAGCTTTTGCAGGTAGCAGAGCTCGGGAAGCGATGAGATGAGTAGCGCACACATAAAATAGATGCACGGGCTGTTTTAGGTGCTAGTCTCAGGTTTCACCACCTAATTTAGCTATTTTCAGCTTAAAGTGCATTACACTCTTCATGCTACTGGACGTGAATGACTCGACGGATGAATTATTGTTGAGGAAAAGGGTCGGAGGTTCACCGTGGCCTGGTGCAGAGCCGGGGGCTTCTCCATGCTTCTCTCTTTGCTGGCTTCATCATGGCCTCCAGAAATTCAGCTACACAGATCGCACCTCCCCTCCCGCTCGCCCCCTGCATCCCCCTCCCTGACTGGTTTCATTGAGTCCTACTGCTTTGGGATCACCAGGCAGAAGGCAAGCAGAGGTGTGAAAGGGGCGTTCAGAGCATCTTGACATCGTGCAAAGGAGCAGAGAAAACAAAAAAAAAAAAACTAGGAAACTTTTGAAATTCACCCTTATGCTGGCTCCTCCCCGCAGGGGTTAACGTCACCCGGTGCTAATGATTAAAAACCAGCTAGCCCAGCCATCCGCAATTATTCATAGACTGAGGAGGCGGCATATATTGTGCTAGCAGCACTTTTCACCCTGATTAAGTTTGTGTTACAACCTCGTGTATGCCGAAGGCTGCTGACAACTTCCTCCAGGTTAAACACGACGCTCTCCAGCGAAGCAGAGGCAGAAGCACCTTAGACTTTCCTCCCTCCTTTCCCTGAGAGCATCAGGAGCTGGGTAGCTGGGGAGGGATAAGGAAGAGAGGACGATCCTCTTCGATCTGTGCCATAGAGAGGAACAAATTCAAATCCGACCCACCAAAGAAATCTATTTTCCCAATCCAGGTTTGTACTAATCCAGCTCCTAAAGGCTTTGCCTTGATTTGCGAGGCAGGTACCTTGGGAAAGCCTTTGGAAAATGTGATGCCAAACCTCCCCGAAGGAAAAGCAGAACTGTGCACGGACATCCGAGCAGTCCTGCCCTACTGACCTGCTGCAGCCTCTTGCACCAGAGTTGTGCCGAAGGGACGGAGGGAGCTGCCAGTTCCCTTCCACACGCTGGTGTCAGTGAAGGGATTTCGGGGCTACCAGGGAACTGGACAGAGCATCCCTCCCTCCCCTGGGGAGTCCTTTCTGTGCTAAAAGCTGTCGAGAGGAGAAAATGAGCACATGGAGGGAAGGAAGGGGAAAAGCGACTCCTGGGGGACGGTTATTTGCTCAACTTTCTGTACCACAAATTCCCCGTGCACGGTATGTTTTGAGTATTAACGGGTATTTACGCAGCCAGAAGGGAGGTTTACGAAGACATTGAGCCGAGATAAATAATAATAAAAATATAATATGAGGGAATCCATTATCTGACTTAAAGCAGGGTAATTAAAAGCCGCACATTTCAGCTGCCAGACGTGGTAATTCACATCATGCTGCAACTTTACGGACACGTTTCCATTAACACCATCAGTTATGAGTAATGTAAGTTCCTCTTCAGTGAGCACTGCTTACCCAGTTTCACCTTTTCCTTAATAATGCACATTACTAAATTCTCCAAACAGTTGTGTAATTTAACTAGGTGTGGTAAAAACCCACTGATTAGCCTGCCTGCAATTTGGAGCACGCAAAGCGATACACAGAGTATGATTCTTCAAGAAAAATTCAGATTTAGGAGAGCAATGGGATCTGGGGCAATGGTCTAAAAGGTGCAATTACGATAATATGCTAGGAAGGCAAAAGATTAAGCTTTTTATTATTCTGTAACATTTTTTATATTTTATTGCCAATAATTACATAGGTTTCTCCTCTCTTTTCACTGCCTCAACATCTCCTAGGTTAATTATGCTGTCAAGATCATGTCAAAAAGCCACCGCTAAAATTATGATTCTCATTACACGATGATCTAATCAATTTTGTGTGGTAATTTTGGCCCAACCTATTCTACCAACATACACATCTTGTACATGGAAAAATCTATTTCTCTGTCACACTGTATTATCCTGGTCTTCTTGTGCCACTACAGCTAAGAGCCTGTCAGCAGTTCTGCTGCAACCTCTTACGCCCAACACAGACGTTAAAAAAAAATCATTTCTGGCTGACGCTTGACAGACATTTTCATTACGGAGGCCAATTATAATTATTTGGATTTTCAGTTCCATGTGAATAGCCAGGATCAAGCCTCACCTGTTATCCCAAGGGATGTTAAAACTAGAGGTTGATCCAGGAACCGGTACCACGAATCCAAACTACTCCTGGAAAAGGAAAAATGCCTCGCTTGATACTTAGGAAACCAAACTAAGGGTTTAATTTTACTGGCATCACGGAGCTGAACTACATTTTGTTCACCAAGCACACAATTATCGAAGGATCTGCGCCCTAGCAAATGTCAGAGGATGAGATGCAAACAAAAATCCCTGAAAACATCCCTAACAAATAGCTAAAATGACCATAATCCGCGTGAAGCCCTCTGTTTTATTGTTGATAAGGGTAACAATTGTTTAAATAAATGTATACAGGGCGTTATATAGGGAATTACCAGTTCCTAAGTTTTATTCTGGGACAGAAAGCACTTCTGAGGTTCAGCATAGGTGGAAATGTAAAATAGAAGGTCAGGAGGAGGCAGAAAGGTCAGGAGATGTCTGGAGGTGGCCAGCTCTAAAGAGCTGATGCAAAAATTGCCAGACTTTCTCCTTCCCATGGTTAACTAGAAATGCTTCAGGCCTGCCTGAGTGCCCACATCTTGTGTTTGCTTCCTTTCAGGGCTTGGCTTTTTACTGCCAAAAATGGGGAGGGGGGTTTCAAAATGGCATATGGAAACACGCCTAACGACAATGTCTTAAAACATACCCGCGCTCAAGTTTTTGCTCCCGAACAGCTTGCGTGATCGGCAGTCAAAAATAATGCTTCGTGGCTTACCAGGTTCATCACAGAACGGATGGCAGAGTCGGTGTCACAGACTTGCAGCTCCTAGAGCAAGGTACGTGGAAGTAACTAATCCGCTGGAGACAACTGCGACGTGCTTGTGAGATGTGGCCGCTCCAAACAGTGGTGAGGCTGAATTATGTTCCTACGGAAAGCCCCAAAAAAAGGCCAAAAGCATTGCCCCAGCACCACCGAAGTCCCGCCAAGATCAAAGCAGCGCAGAGAGAGAGCTTTATTGCAGAGAGTGCCCAACGCTTGAATTGAATTATTCAGCGCAAAAATATTTCCCGAGCTGTGATTACCTTGGCACACTTTGCGCGAAGAGGGATACAGGTGGGGAAGGTATTAAAACCCTAATCTCTTTGATCACGACGCGCTTGTCTCTTGCAATCCCTAAACAGCATACATAACAATTTAAACCACGTGTGATTTCATAGCAGAATTCAATATATATACACACAAATAAGAAATCATGCAGCACCATTAAAAAAGATGGGTCGGCTCTGCGCAGAGCAGCCTCGCTCAAATGAATTCAACAGAAGAATCAAAGCATGCATTAGCCAAGGATCAGGCACAAAGCAGTAGCTTGAGATATACTGCTGGCAAGGTACTGATTTTAAATGGGCTTTGCATCTAATAACAATTTGAACTCTCATATAAAAACAAAAGCATTCCCTCCTTGTAGCACTCAGAACCACCAAATATTAAAGCAGGCTTATTCACTACCTGCCCTGAATTCCCCCAAACTGCAGAGCTGAAAAGTTGCATAAACCTTTATGCAAGAAATAGGGAAAATCAGCTTGTGGGGACAAACCGCCCTCTGCCTCTCAGCCCAGCCAGGATCCATCCAGCTCACCTCGCTTAATAAATGGTATCAGCAGCTGTCTTCCCTTCCCCAGCACATCTCCTGCCTCTGGCTCCCACATCTCACCCCTCTGGAGAACACAACAGGTACTTCTGTTCTCTTAGATTACTCTTTGAGGAGCCTGGGCCGACAAACACATCACGACCTCACCTCCTGAAAGCCAGGAACCCACCCGAACATCTGCTGAGGTTTGACACGTGTGATGAATGCACTTCATACGAGCAAGCGGCCGATGTTTCTTTCTGCTTAGCCACTGCCTCTGTAATTTTTCAACTGATAGTCAATCATCACTGGAGTGTAAATAGTTTGCTGTGTGGGCTAAGCTACCTATTAATCAACCAGATTAAAAAGATGATGGCAAATCTCCAATAATTATGCAGCGTAATTAAAAGGCTGGGAAGCCTGATTTAGGGCTTATTAGCCCTCTAAGTCCTTCATTAGCCATATTAGTTTCCTGCATCAGATTCCAAGGGGAAAATATTAATGTGGTGCTGTGAGTGACAAATATTTGACCACTACTTTTCAATATTACGTTTACTCCTGAATTTTTTGACCTTGGGAATTTCACTGTACAAGACCAAACCTGCAGTCTGTAAGTGGACGAAAATCGATGCTTTATATATGGGAAATACCCTTTTTTTTGTAGGTCAGGATAAGAACAAGATCAATGATGAATAACCTATTTTGCCCTAATGGATGTTCCTCCGTACCTCCATTCTTCTGTCTTCAAAATGGGTAAAGAATATTGATCTGGCTTAATAAAAGATTTTGATATTCATTCTTTTCTCATCTCATGCGTACAAATTTATATTTTTTGATATATGAACTCCTGCACCATGGGAAAAAGAAGAGTGGGCAAGTCAGTGATGCCCCCCCTCAAGGCGACCAAAACCCAGGTCAGGTATCATTACAAAACCTTGCCGTCTGTTTGTCCCTCTTTAACTAGAGTCAGCCAATCTCTTCCAGTTTGCCACTAACACTTAAGATGATGGAGACAAATGTAGACGACAAGGGCAGAGTTCGCAGAAGCTGTCCTGCAAATCAATCTGCTTCCCTACGTGCAAGTTCTCCAAAAGAAAAGATAATTCTCCCCAAACTTAAATGCGAAACAGACTGCTCCAATGCACCGAGGTCGAGACAATTACGAAGATGTGGAAATGGCACCAGGAGTCTCCAGAGATCTCAGGTTGCTCTCTTGGAGTCTGTCTGTGGACAGGGAGAGTTCCCCTGCGATCCAACCCTCCAACAGATCACCCAGCCTGGTCTGGTTTCTGCTCAGCAGCACGGGACTGTCCCCTCCCAACGTGTACGAGGCAGAGCTGCAAATCGTAGGACACAAATGCCAAACCACAGAAGCTATTATTGCACAAACAGCATCTGGCACCTTTTGACGGGCTGCAGAAGCAGATGCCAGCGCACAAATGCCAGTACTTCTCAAGTGGCTCACCCAGTGTGATACCAACTGGCTACCTTCCCGCTACGCTCCCAGCTGCCAATGATTCTTCTGTGCAACCTCCTCACCTTTGAGCAAGAACTGACATGCAGCCCTGCAAAGCCCAGGAAGATATGCCGTTTTTTTTTCTTCCATAAAAACAGAGTTCTGCTGGGTTCGTGGTTTCTGTGCTGTAGATCAGCAGCTCCCAGCATCACCTTCGTGTTTTCTCTGCCGTCTCCCACGTTGCACTGAGATCCCAATGCTTCACCTATCATCAAAGCACAACCAGACGTCTGACAAATCCCCCACAGGAACTCCTCATGCTGTAATTTCAGGTACCCATCCTCATAATAATTCGTAAGATCATTAGCAACGTAGATCATAATAATACAGAAGAGTTCCCACCGAGACAGGCACAACAGGTTCTACAGTTGACTTAGTTTCTGAAGTTAAAAACCCCATTGCTCTGCAACTCTGCTGCTTTCATCTTTTTTTTTTAGGCTGCAAGTTGTCTTGGACAGGTATTGGCATAGTCCCTATTAGCGTGGTTCTGCTCTTTAGTTTTTAATGAACTTCACTGTTATAATCTCTGTGTTTGCTGAGAAAAACCTCATTTACACGATCGGATGGAGGAGCTGCAGTTCAGCCAAGGACAGTCACCCACGTGCACCGCTGCCACCCACCTCAGGGCAGGACCCACGCCACCCACCACCACACCACCTCCACTGCCACACTCTGTTATCAAACAACCGTCTGTCCTCCAACACATCTGTAAAACGAGAAGCTCCTCCTGCCCTTCTACTTAATGGAGCTTTCCAAGCCCGATGAATTATTATTTTGGCTGGGCCAGCAATGAGCTAATCAGAGCTGCTTGTTTCTAAAAGCCTCTAAAGCAAAATCCAGATTGCTGCTTGTCTCCGTCTCTCCGTGGTGCTGAGGCACCACTCTTCCTAGGATGATGCTTTTCTACAAAACAACATCCCTGCTGCAAAACGTGAAGGGATCTGTTAATTAAGTCAGATTGCCAGTGGCTCCTGGTGGGGAGGCAGCTGCACTGCATGCTCCAGTGTTTTAAAAGCATCCTGGTGTTCAAGAACATTGTCATTATTTTCTGTACGGCATCCTCCCGAACACCATTAGACACACTGAAACAGCACATTCGCTCGTACATCACGTTGCAGGTGATCGGCTCTCACTGGAAGGCGATGGCTGCGTACCGCATCGACTTTGCACGCTTCCTTCCTCTCCGCTCTTCCAACCGGGCAGTGAGGGTGCCGGTTTTAAAGGGCTTACAGCCTAAATACATAAAAAAAATGTAGATAACAGCTAAATCCAATCAACAGAGAGTCGGGGTGAGAAGTACAAGGTAACAACATACAATTATTTTCGGTGTTTCAAGCAGGCACAGCCAGCCAGCTGCTCTGTCATCGCTTGCATGTGGACTCCATGCAGCTTCATCCCCTTTACTGAAGCATGAAAAGGTCAACCCCCCAAAAGGCCCCGGAGCCACCAGTTCCAGCTGTAGGAGAACTGTTGTCATTGTGGAAAATAGCCATAGATTGTCTGAAGAGAAACATTTTACAACTCCGGCCAGGCTTTAGGATGCTGTGGAGAAAGTCAGGGATTGCAACACATCGGCTCCAAGCAGCAAACTGCCTCTGGGCCAAGCCTGAAGGGGTCTAAATTTGCTTTGCATCCTCCAGCCGAGCAACTTTATAAGTATGCTGCATCTAGAGCATACCAGCACATCACCTGGACTTACTCAAAGCGAGTGTGCAGGCAACGTGGCCTGAGGAGCTCTGCTAACGACCTTGCTTCTTCGCAGGAGCCGGGCTGCTGTGGAGGCACTGCTGGTAGCCAGGTAGCTCGGAGCGAGCCCGGGCAGCCCCTGCAAGGCACGCTGACAGCTTGGGGTGCACATCTGAGCTGCTTCCTGAGCAACCCAAAGTGGTGCGACAACAGTACAAAGCCTTCTTCACTCACCTCGGGATCGCAGATGGAGAAGCACCGAGAGCTGACCAGAGGGAGCAGAGGGAAGGAGGGGGGCTTTTGGATCAAGGGCTCTTCGCACAGAGGATGAAAGCTTCTATGGAGAAATGAGGTGACTGGGAAAGGTTAGCAGGTTGGTTGGGAAGGGTTGATGACTTGGCACAGCTTAAGAGATGACAAGGTAAGTGGGACCAAGCTGTGAAGACCTGTTAAGATACAGACATGCAGCTCCCTTCGCAGGGCATCCACGGTCCAGAACAGCAGCTTGATTGTTCTGTTCTGACTGCTTTATGTCAGTAATGGCAAAACACGTCTGCTCAGCTGCTGAAAAGACAAAAACCAGGTTCACTTAATGTCTCCATAACCATAGAGATAAAAACAGATCTCTTACAGCACCTCATTAGGATCCATTGCTTTCAGTTTGTCTGATGAAACTGACACCAGGGCACAGGCAATTCCAGTTTTATCTTAGTGAAATTGCTGCGAATTTAAAATTATGTGTATGTATGATGGGAATAAATGCGTCTTTCTCAACTTCTAGTCAAGAGAAAAAAACACACGTGTGAGTTAAAAACAACACCAGCAGCTGCATCTTAATGAATCCTCATCTAGCGAGGGCCCTTAAAGCTTTAAACTATCACCTACGTAAACTGGAAGCCCCGGTACGGTTTGGTTCTCGCACAGATGCATTTTCTCAGTCTTGGCAACACAACTTCGGAGAACCTGCAACGTGCTGAAAGCCTCCGGAGCAGGAGCATCCTTTCGTACGCTCAACACCTTCCTTTCTCTGGGAGCTAAAAGAGGAGCAGATGGAGATGACAGAGCTATGCGCTTCTGTGGTTCGAATGATGAGATCCTGCCATATAAAAAAAAAGCTTCCTTTTTCTTCTGTTCCCCAAATATTAAGAAAGCATAAAAGAAAGTTAAATGGCCCATCTGGAACACCACCACCACAGGGGCAGAGACAAGGGCAGTCTGAGTCCTGTGACACATGAGGCAGGCAAAATAGCTGAAGGCAGTTTAACGTGATGCAATTAGCCCGGCGCTCCTCCTCTCCTGCCATTCACGAGAAAGGAAGGGCTTAATCAGCGCGGCGAGAGCAAAGGAGAGACGGGATCTGAAAGTCGCCTTCTCCGAGCACCAGACAATAGGGAACCCTCTAGCTGAGGGATGGATTCCGCTAAAAGATCCTATTTCTGCTGCTCTCAGCCGGGCCAAGTCCCAGGCGAAGCACCTGGGTTTTCAGTTCATAAAGCGGGGCCAGGAGATAACTGCTCCTATTACAAATAATTGCCTGCAAAAAAAAAAAAAAAATGCATTAGGGTAAGAAAACACAGAGCACATAAAAGCTCTCGTTAACATTCTTTATACGTGCTTATCATGAATTTTATACAGGGTTAAATATATTTTCTGGTGACTAACACTGCAAGGCTGAGGATTAAAAGGGATAATGTACAATGTGATTTATGAAGTTTTAATGGAAAATCCCCATGGGTTGTGTATAAATCTTATTTATAGCTTTAAAAGTATGTAATATACTTATTGTATATTTTAAAAACTGTGGGAGTGCAGTCTCTGTCATAGTTAATCCATTAAAAAAAGCAACTCCTAGGGGGCTCCTAGGGATAAAGCATTTGATATTTTAGAAACTATCAGTGTGTTCAGTGTGAAATGTCCAATGTGATTTAGTTAGTGGGGGAGAAAAGGGGAATAAAAGAACCCAAACCGTCTCGAAGGAAGGAACAAAATGGCTGTTTTAGAAGTAAAGCTTGATCCGTTTGGATAAAGGGGACAAACATCGGGGTGAGAGGAAATTAAATCATTTGCTGTGGGCTCTGTCCTGATGTCTTTGCTAGCTAATCTCTGCTGGAGGCCCGAGCTGAGAGCTCCATCTTTGTTTTCAGATTAGAAGAGCCACTGTGGGTCCCCTCATCTTAGTTTGTGAAATGATGCATGTTCTCCGGGATGAAGATAATCATATTAAGATGAACCCGCAGAATCCAGTGGCTGGAGCTGGGGAGGGAAGGCATGGTGTTCTCTAGCTGTTTTCCTAAGCTGCTTTCTCTTATCCTTGTGAAAGTCATTTTTATTTTTTTTCCTAAAGGTTACAAAATCAATTTTACATCAATTCAGGATATTAGCCCATGGACTCTGCGCTTTAGTTTGAATTAAAAGGGGGAAAAAGAGAAAGTGAGTTCTGTCTCTAAAAAAGACTGTCATCAGTGGAGATAAGCTGATAAAAGGACTAATGAAAAAACTTCTGTTTCGGACCATATCGTTTTGTTCTTCTTAGTGGTGGATGCTCATCCTGTGGGCACTGGCCCAGAATACTCCCGTAGCTCCTAATGAAGAAGTAAGATTATATTGCAAGATAAAACCAGGCTACATGAAATATCCTGCTATATATCGTGTAAGGTTGTTGGTTGGTTATCTTTAATAATGGGGTAAAATCCTAGGGTCTGGCCAGGGAAACTAAATCCCTAACCTCATCTAAATTGGGTACAGAGGTTGGAATAAGGGTGCCTGAAAGTTAATTTTGCTTTCTTGTATTTCTTACAAGTTCTTCGAAGGATGTAGATATATGTGAATTCCTAGACTAGGCAATCAGAGCCAACGATTCATTTCCAATGTGCCAAAATGAGAATATTGCATGAAATAAGATTTTTTAATGATATTTCTGAGAAATGATCAGTCTTCTCTCCAACCACGCTCCACTCTGATTTATTCCAGCTATGTCATGTTGCTCAACATTACTGCGGGTGTCTTAAGAAGAATGTGAGGAGTTCAGACATATTTCAGACTGCCCACAAAACAAAAGGTAAGCACGTGCTAGACATGCTTACCTTTTGAAAGGTGCTCAATATGATCATTCAGGTAATGCATTGATGTTTTAACTATTTTACTTCCAGGTCAACCTCTGATCTATTTTAACAAGACAGCTTGAGGATACAAATCATGAGTCTTCAACGGAGCACTGACACCACACCAGGACCGGGGCCCCTCTACGCCACGCCAAACACACCCACGTGGAAAGAAACAGTCCTCGCCTGAATTAACCTACAAGCTAAATCAATAGAATAAATAAAGGGAAAGTTAACATCAGGAATTACAGAAGGAACACAAGTCTTCCCAGTCTTACAGTGTTGTATCGTATTAATGCATCACACCCTTGTTTCCCAAGGCATAACCATGATCTAAATCTGCCTTCTCCCTTCCAAGTTCACACATTCAGAGATCATCTCTTATGCTCAGGTCCCCAAAATAAAAATAGGGATGATTCCAAAGTGGAGCACCCGTCTCCAGTAAATGAACTAGAAGCCTACAGACTTAGGTATGCCCCCACCTTCCTCCTTGGGGGAATAATCAGAGTCTCGTAGAGTAATGGAAGGGATTTTTGCGGAGGTATATCCTCTCTGAAGAAACTGTCTCCTCCTACAACCCCCCTTTCCATGGTGTCTTCGTCACCATTGTTTTTAACCTTGATAAATTGGCGCACCCGGTCTTGTTTCTTCTTCCTGCAGTAAATTACCTGCTTCAGTGCTGGTGCCACACACCAGATGCACTCAACATATGGCACACAGAGGACTGCCAGAGAGGCCCATTACGTCCTGATGTTCAGATCATTTGAGAAGATGTCATGCAGCGTGAGCCCAGGCAGAATTGCCACTCCCTCTGAGCTGTGATCACTGGAGAAGGGTTTCACATCACCGATACCTCAGGCCTTAGCTCCTTTTGGAGGGGGAAGAGGATGCTGCTGCTAAAGGAACAAGCCAGAGCACCTGAGATAAATCTGAAGTAGTCTAAATGGATCGTGCCCCCATTTCCCCAGCTCAGGGCATTTTTCAGCTCGAGAAGGTTACATCAAGCCTTTTGGTACCAAAAGGGAAGCGCTTGCATCACAGCAGAGAAACAGCAGGGAGAAACAGCATATGTCAACACACAGCATTTCCTTCACCACCTATGAAAACACCTTATGAAAGAGATCCTTCACGAGACACTGAGACACGAAATAAAGCAAGTCGCCATTAGAGGCCATGCAGGTAAAGGCTGAGCAGGGAATGCAGAAGCAATGTGCCCGTACAGCAACTGACAGCATTTTATCAGCCTGGCCCAAAAGGTTCTAGAGGACCTCAAGAAGTGATAACTTATTGGAAAGCCAAATCATCACCTATAAAATATTTACGCTCCTGCCAGCCTTATAATCTGAAATTCAGAAAGAGAGATCTCACCAGCATTTTTCAGAATGGGAAAGACAGCTGAGAAATTAAAGAAGGGTGATAAAGTTTTAGCAGATAATTGCAAAAAAGCAAGCTTGAAAACAGCCCAGCTAAAGATACATTACCCAGCAAAACGGTCTCTTGCTGTTATCAGAATAATCCTTAGGGGCATCTTCAGTCCTATAGAATTTAATAGGAATGAAGCCCAAGAGGATTTTGAAGCAAGTGCATTAGAAGTCTGTATTTGTTATAGAAAATGATAACCTTTCTATAGGATTTTAGAAGCTCTCCAGCAGAATTATATAGCATAGCAAACATTTCCTATCACATTTTGTAGGATGATTTCAAGTCTTTTTTTTAATGCCAGCGTTACAGATACTGAAAAGATCACTACTGTTTACCTTAGAGAGGAAGGAAATACCTAGTAGCAGAGGCAAAGTATGATGAAATAAACCTTAGAGAAAACAGGATGAAAATTTCCGTACACCTTTTTGTGAACTATTAGGACAAAAATAGCTTTTCAACACCATATTCAGATATCATGAAAAACAAGAGTCAACTCGTTTCGGAAAAAGGGAGTCAGCAGAAATGAAGAACATTTGGAGTTACAGGATTAGCGCTGGATTTGGGCTTCAGGGTCACAGCAAATATTTTGTCATGAATTAATTTAACAAAATTGTTCAAGTAATGGCATCAGCAGCCTCTCCCCACAAACAGACATGAAATTAATAGGGAGAAATTGTTACTTAATGTTCGGTGAATAGCAGTGGCTGGCTCTCTCCAAATCTCATTTCTACAAAGCTGCTTTACAGCAGAGTACAGCGGTCTCCAATTGGAGATAAACATCAGGCAAAGGCCTTTCTATTTTGCCGAAGGAACATAAAGGTGTCTTTTCAGAAAATGAGAAAGTGCCTGTATTTTCACTGCCAGCTCAGAGACCAGTGCACCTCAGCACCCATTACAAATCAGAGGCGTGACACTCTTTGACATCAGTCCAAGCTTTTGTCCTTAATATTTAAAAGGACAGTCTGTGATCCCGGGAAATTCTTGTAAATGTGAACGCTTCACGCACAAATATGCCGTGACACGCCTCAAATAAAGATGAGCAGCGAGGGTTAAAAAACTGCCAGAGTCTAAAACATTTTCATGAATTCAAAAAACAACAAAAAAACAGACGTCAAAATCCTCCTTTCATACTACTATATTGCTAGTACATCATTAGCTCCTGGGGACTTATTTCTGATTTGTAGCAGAGAATGGGAGAAGTGAGACCTATTTATCTCCCTGCTGGAAAGTCTCTCCTACATTAAAGAAATCTTCTTAGCCCTTTGCTTTTCGATTGAGTTTTCAAAAGCAGAAAATCTAGAAAAGCGTTATACTCATAACTATTTTTTTGCCTTTGGTATTCAGCCTCTCACAAGGCTGCCAATGCAGAAATTATATTAAAAGCAGCAGCAAATTAGGTTAGAGGATTAAGGAACAGCAAAGCTTTTAGAGGTGTGTTGTGCATCTGATTTTTCCCTGCTTTTCACCTCAGGTAGAGATTGCAGGTACTCGTGCAAAGCGAGCACACAACCTTGGAAAAGCAGCAGAGAGGTAAGTCTGTAGTTAATATTACTCCACCATCAATAGGAAAAACGTTACAAAGGGAAAAAAAAAAAATCGGTTCCCTCCTAGTAGACAGACCCAGGGAGGCAGAAGAGGTAAGGAGCTTGATCAAACTCTGTGAAGTCTGGGATCTGCTTCATAAAAATGAGTTCCCACTTTCCTGTAGCTCCGACTGCACCTAAGGAAAAGTGAACCCCCAAACAAGCGTCTTTCCCTACGTGCAGTTATCTGCGGTCTGTACATCTCAGGGCAGCCTTACCCTTGCATTCTGTCTTCACCCCAGAGCAGATGCTGAACTTTGAGACGAGTCGAAGGGCAGGGTGTTGTCTCTGTCTGTACACGCACACACAGTACTGCATTTACAACCTGCACCAAAAACCTTGAAAGTCAAAACAAATCCAGAAATAAATTCAGATTACTTAATTCTGAATTAGGTGGTCTAAGCAGAAGTTCAATATAATTTAATGTCGGTCAGACAAGCTCAACTGGTTCGGTTAAACTAGGTCAACCTAAATTTACACTCGTGAGCATCCCACATAAACCCCTTGACTAGTTTAGCTATCAAAGAGGCGACTTGCTACTAGCAGCTTTATAGCAGGATGCAGCTTTAAAAGCCCCCATGAGCTCGGCTGTTCGTGGGCAGGTACTGAAATATGAAGGACAGTTTTCTTTAGATGCAAGTTTGTGAGATAGATTCAGCTGCACTTGCTCAATCCCCGTGGCTCGAGAGTCCTGATTCATTTCACTTTATTTTTCTTCCCCTCTGGTGGTAATTTGTGAGTCCAGCAGAGCTCTTCCTACTGCAAGGTAGGGAAAAAAAAATCAGGAGGAAACTGGTACAAGAATCTAGCAGGAATGCAGGTAACATTTCAGTGGAGAGACAGCAGCAGAGGGCTGGATGCTCACCAACATGAAGCATGGAGTGGTACTCGGCTGGGCAGAACAGAATGCACTCACACCACCTAAGAATCAAACCTGAGCGTGGCATTTAGAGGTTAAAATCTAAATGAATTGTTCAGAAACCGGTCCCTTACCAGCTGATTGTGCCAGCTGCCTACTTCCTCTGGCTGTGATTAATTCCTTGTCATTGCCCAACATGTACACTGAAAAGCTGGTAACGATGAGTTCTTATTAATAGCAGGTGTACAACTGGGTCATGTCTGCAGAACACAAGCATTTCTTACCAGGAGCAAGGTCTAACCTAGTCAGAAAAGGGAGCTTTCAGCTGTGAAAGGAAACAGATACAGAAGGGCCAGCTAATCAGCTGTCCCCCAGCTATTTAGCTAAGCAGGCATGGGCTGCAAGCTGCAAGTTTGAAGGATCTTTAGCAAGAGCTGAAGACACCCACTTGTGCAGAAGGATCGGGATGGAAATGCGTACGCTTGTGCATTTAGGTAGCGGGATGATATTCATTGGCTCTTGAGAAAAATGCATCCCAACAGTCAGTACCAGATGTCCTCCAATCTGCACACACAACCCCTACTGCCATTTCGTTTTGGAAGGGGTGCACAACTAGCCGTCTGAGCGCTCGCGATCATTAAGAGATCTGATGGCATTTAACAGCCCCAGAACCCTTGCCAAGCTCCAATTTGCTTTATTGCCTCCTGCCTAAGTAGAGTCTCTTCGTGTAGAATCAGTGTATGGTTTTTGACAGGAAGCCAAGTAAAACCCAAAGTGCAAACTTTTGCTAACTCTGGACCGTTCTCAGAAAAATAAAATGAGCCGATAGTGGGGAAATCCCAATCTCCAGCAGCATATTAAAATAATATATATAGACAAGGCAGACAACTAAGGAAGGGAAGAGCTATTTCTCTCCAAAAATACACTTGTGAAGGCTACAAAATTCACGGTAGACACCAGAAGTGGAGCCAGATGTTCAGAACCTGCTGCCTTAACCACAAAACTACTCACCTGCAATTAATGTTGTAAACACGAGCAAGTTCAGTTCACCTAAAGTCAGTGCTGGCTGCCCTGATCTTAGGGACAACCCAAGCAGGATGGCATGCTTGTGCAAGCTTCTTCCACTGCTGGAGTCCTCCCGGAAGGAATTTCCTGACCGGTGACCTCGTTCAGCAGCCTGATGCAAGCCCTCGAATGCCTCCGAGGAGCTGGGCTTCACCCCGTAAAGCCGCCGTGCTGCACGGATCCTCCCGTTAGCGCTGAGCATCATCCCCAGGCAAGCACGGCATAGCTGAGTCAGCACAGTGTGGCAACCAGCCTAATTACCCATGTTAAGATAATTATCCCAGGCAAAGCACCATAATGATGCTGCTTCTGGGACTCGAGCTAATATCTCTGCGCAGGCACAGCAGTTTGCTGGGATGGGTAAAGCCATTTCGGGTCGGGCCACGCAAGGGCTCTCCGTGCCCTGCTGGAAGGGGAGGAGACGGTGGGGACGGCACTTTCACTCCTCTCTCCCCTCGCCAGGGCGTTTGTAAGATTTACGGGCTGGGAAGGGAGACAAAGCTCGAGCAAGTTCTTCAGCTCCTGGATTTCAAACGGGACTCGGAGCAGCTGGCAGCCTGGGTTTTTCATGGCCAGGTCCCAGGTGAAACTAAGTAGAAGAGCAGCTTTAAAAAAGAAAAGAGCAACAGCATGCCCTGCATGCCCCTTTATCCATGCATTAGCTCATGGTCCAGAACCTGCTGAGAGACCAGCGGTTGTGTCTCTGCATCTGCTGCCTTCTGCTTTTTGCTGATTTCTAGCAAGAGATGGGATTTTTTTTTTTTTTCCAACTTCCAGCTCTTAGAAATTGTTATTTCATTATTTCTCCAGCTAAAAAGCCCTTTATAATCACATGACTTCTCCTTGTGGGGATAGACTGTGATCAGCTTTCCTTTCAGCAGTATTTTGATTAACTTAATAAATTGAACTCCTTAATATTTTTGTTCTAAGGGGTATTTCCACCCTTCTTCTCTGAACCTGATCTTCAGTAATAGCAATATCCCTGAAGAATAAAAGCCTGTTTTGCTTTCAAACATGGAAGCCTGATGACAAAGGAAAACCCGTTACTATTAGCAGAGCATTTTATCTGGTGTTAAAGCAAAAAAAAAACCTGCAGCTGCCGCTAGGAAAAAAAAAAAAAGGAAAAAAAAAAAAAAAAAAAAAAAAAAAACCAAAACTTGAACAAAAAAAAAAAAATACGCAAACATTTTGTTAGCAGGGGAGTTTTGTTCTACAAAATACAGGCTTCTCAACATATGATCGAGATGCTGTAAACCCTGTTCCCCAAGTCGTCATGTAATCCTTGAATACCTGTGAAGCTGCAGCACCAGGAGCATCTCACAAAGTTTGCAGTGCCTGCGGATCCACCACGGGCGCACATGCAGGACTGCAAAGGGGAGTGCCAGATGCTGACACCAAACATTTCTCCTCGCAGACCTCAGAAACCAAGTTTGCAAGAGTGTGAACCCAAAGGAATATGTTAACTTTTTTTTTTTTTTTTTCCTTTTAAATTGTTCCAGGAAACGTGCATCTCCTTGGTTTAAATGCCATCCTGGCTCCTCTGCCATTTCCCAATAATCACAGACTTGTAATTCTACCTAGACCAGTCCTCAGTTTTGCCTCGGTGCTATCTCCTCCTCTTCGCAGGAGTGAGTTTCTCACTACATGGGCTACTTGACACCTTTGTATTTTTGTTCTCCCCCCCCGCCCCCAGGTTTAGCATTTGGTTTGCTTTAGCTGATTTGGCGAACTCCTCAGGCTGCACTCTCTTGTGCTCCCGTGATTCACAAGTCACTTAAGCAAAACAGGCTCACCAGTACAGCTAAGGAATCCCAAGAAACGGCTAATATAAAAAGAAAAGGCATATAAATGTGAAAAGGAAAAGAGTGGTAGGAATTTCAAGTCACTAGAAAGCTATCAAACAAAACAAATAATTACTAACGTAATTATTACAGTAACAGTCTCATCTGACACCTGCTGGGGGCTAGGAGTCCCAGAAACAAGGGACACTCCCTGTTTGGAAACAAACTTTTTGGTCTAGTGGCGTGTGATGTTCGGTGATACCCAAGCTAGTACCTGGTGCACGAACTCATCCTCTCTTCCCTCCAGGTTAATGCTAAATCTCAGCTAGCCTTATACTGGGAATTTAATATATTGAGCCAGTTGCAACCTGCTAATGTTTGTGATTCAGTTAAACCATACGGCTTATGTCCTTTCTATAACTTATTTGTCCTGTGATACAGGACAGGGACTTTCAATTCAGACTTCAGACTGAGCAGAGCCCAAGGAGAGCCTTTTTGTCAAAGGACTCCAGTTCAAATGTTGCTGTTGGCCCACGTTATTCCCTTCCAGATGTACCTCCTGGCCTGTACCTTACTGCAGAAGGCATATATATTGATTTTCCTGTTCTGATTCTTCACATTTAAAGACAACTAAAGATCACTGAAGATGTGGAACGAGCTTTCCTGATGGCTTCTCAGTAACTCCTGCATGATCAATGCAGAGCCTGTGCTGCTCCTGCGCTGTCAGCAGAGCAGCCCCAACTCACCTCCTACATCAGAATTGGCCTCTCTCTTTTGACAGACGTGCCCTGCTTGTTTTCCAAGTCATCCTGAGGGTGCTCAGACTGTTGCAATGTATCCCCTAGGGCCTCATTACACTGAATATTCAAGCCTTAAGCAACCCATCTTTGGGCATCTACTACAGAAACCACATCAAAATAATGTTCTACCCCTACAAATTGCCATTAAAAACCGTTTTTCTGAAAATAGACTTGATAATTAGTATCTCTGATTGCACAGGGAAAACTCTTGAATCTGTTAGAATACATTTTAAATGCCAGCTTTCACTTCCAATGCAGTGCGAGGAAACTGAAATTCCCAGCCCACCACCCACACAATCCCAGGTACCACTAAAAAATTAATGACTTTTCCAGGCCACCTAATGCTAAAAAGAACAGAGGCAGGTTTTCAGCACCCATGGTTTTAGCTTTTGCAGGTGGAACAGGCTTGATATAAATGTGTAGGACTAGAAAAACACAACTTTGGGGCTATTATTAGCTGCAAACATCCGCATTGTGGCCCTATCCAGACATCCCATTTAGGACTGAGCACCAGTAGACACCGCTGACGGCAAAAGTTTCTTTCCCTTTTGGCATGCAGTCAATAAGGAGGGCATAATAAGTCTAGTATGCTTAGTCTATAGAAAGGAATCAATAAAGAGTTTGTAACGCAAGAGACAACTACAATATAGGAAATAACTTCTCAATATTGAGCACTACCTTGCAGCTCAGCTCCCCTGCACAAGTTACCTAACCCAAGAGCCACAAAGATTTTAGAAATCCCAAGCCTCGCTGCACTCAATGGAAGTTGGATACTCCAGCGCCCTGTATCTACCTCCTCGGTGGGAACAGCCTTCTGTGCTCTGCAAAAATGCTTAGAACTATGCCAGAATCGTCACGTGGCTTCAAATATAACGTGATGATGAATATTCTAGAGATACCCTTCAGTCATGGTTCCTAAGCCCCTGTACGAGCAAAATGACTTGAGGGTCTTGCTGCAACTGGAAAAAAAAAAATAAATCCCTTATTCTACGTTAATGTTGATGATCTTAATCTCATACACTTCTCCCCATTTCTACTTCTCGGCAGCTAAGAAACATACGTGAAGACTTGGGAAACCTGTGGGTTTTGCATCCTCTAGGAGATGTACACCACAGTTGAAGCACCATGAATTCATCGCAACGGTCATGGTTCGGAAAAAAAGCCAAGTTCTCTAGAGCCAGCTATTGTACTAGAAGACTTTTCCAGTCTAAGTCCTACAGGGTTTATTGTCCTTTTCGTTTTTAAATGTCAAAAATCATTAGTGCACTTACATGGGTAAAGCAAGAAATTTTTTACTAGTGCGACTTAGGTTATTTGGTGAGGTCCTGGAAAGGTGGCAGCAGCAGAAACGGTTTGCCTTCATTAGCTACGTTGACCACGGTTCTTGCAGGCTCGCTGCTATAGCTGCTAGCAATATGCTCTGCTACAGGCAAGGCCTAAAAACTCCAAGACACAAATTCAGGAATTAATTCTAAGCAAATTCTTCACGCTTATCACTGGCCAAACCTCGAAATCCCTAGCCAAGAGTTGGATAACTAGAAACCGTACCAAGACGTTCAGATTTTCTACAGGTGAAGAGACCTAAAGCAACAAGACAGGCAGTGTGTTACAGGACCATTTCTTTGCACCTTCCAGGGGTTACATCAAGCACAGAGGAATTCAGTGGCATAGCCACTGACCTTGTGACAAGTCAGGAACCGAAGTCACGCCTTCTGAACTTCTGTTTTATTTCTTAGACAATTTTTTTTGTCTTGTAAACTCCTCTAACGAGAGCGGTGGCTTCAAAGGTGCTCACAAAGGCTACACAGATCTTTTTCAACAGCAGCACTGTCATCAACTCACTTTGAAACACATTAAGTGAAACAGAAGAGTCAGAGTGATGAAAACTGCTTCTATAAAACCAAGATAACCTTGCAACAGATGGGCAGGAATTTCAGCACCCTCTGTTCAACATCCCCTAATTACTGCTCTGATTTTCTCTTTTCTGGCCCTTCAAGTGACCACGCCGAAACAGCGGTGCTTGTGATACATATTCAAGACAGAAGACAATTGCTGACGTTAATTGGATTTAGCAGGTTTTTAGAGCAGAAGGCTGATACATACAACAGCCATAACTGTACTGGCAAGATGGATCTAACGGCCATTAAACTTTAAAGCACTGCAGGACCCATATGATAGTTGGCAAGCGACTATACTGACAAAATTATTTTCTTCGTAGTTCATAATGTCATGTAAGGCACCTAAGTTGTGCCCAAAACGGGAGATGGCTGTTTCTGATGCCACGTTTTTGATTAGGGGGCAACTGATTGGATTCAGATTAGGATGACCAGAACCTGGTGTGCTTTCAGAAGGACTGAAAACATGATCCAGAAGTTGAACACAGCTGCGTTCAAAGGGGAGCAGAGAACAGCCTTCAAGTATATGTATGAAAATAATATAAATATTTAATACTAACATATTAGAAAATTCTGTACAAAAAATGTTTTCCACACCCATGGACAGAGCTTGTATTACACCAAAAGACAAGCTAGAGAAAAGCTTTTGCAGTTGAGAAGGCCCCGAAATAGCTGCTGCTTTTGTGATATCTCTGATGGCTTTGTGAAGTCTCTCCCAGCCCTTCACCCACAAGAGCTGAGACCCCCAAATTAAGTGAAACAAAAGCCAATGCCTGGAAGGTGGTGCTGCCTAAATCCAGCCTAAAGATGCACAGCTTCTGAAAGCAGCCAGCTACTCAAATAGCATAGATAGGAAAACGGCAAATTCTGTGTCACTTGGAGTCTTAAATCGAGGCTCCATTTCCTTCTAAAAGCTATTTGAAGGCTCTCAAAGGCATTAAAGTGTGTGTAATGCAGATGTTAGGGAGGGACAGCTTTCTAGCCCATGTTTCACAGGATATAAAAGCTGATTATCAAACGATTCCTTCTGGCCTTAGTAAAGGACTCTCCATGAATAAGAAGCTGCAGAAGAAAAAAAAAAAATCGGATGAGAGACTTCTTCCATGAATTTGCGAGAGATAGCATCAAAATTCATGTCTTGAGGTAAATTACAGCATTACTCAAAGTCCATGAACAAACTGTTAACTTGCAAGTAAGAAAAAATAAGATCACAAAATGCCAGTCCTCCAGGCGGGAGGATGCAGCTAAGTCTCACCAAATTTCTTTTAGTTCAAAAAACCCATGCAGGCTAAGGGCTCTTTTTTAATTTTCTTTCTTTCTTTTTAAAGGATCTCAGTAGCATATACTAAAATAACCGGCTTTAGGGTGTTACAAAGAAGAAACCTTGGTCTCCGCAATTGAGGCAGGGGGAACAAGTCCTTTAAAGCTGTTATCAATTACTACACCACGGAGGAAGTATATTAATAGGGCTCTTTTGTACGTTATAAGCATACTGTGTACTTAATATTTTGCCTGGTTTCTTGGTGCCACTTATTTCCCAACAACATCCTGGCTGTCAACAGGCATACACAGAAGTACTCATTAGCAGTATTGAAGGATGGTTTATAGAAGGTCAAATAATGGGCCATGACAAAGCAATTATGTTCCCAGCTATAAAGGTCACTTTTACTCATCATACTAATTATCTTGACAGGACTACATTTACTTCCACTGGTTTCAATGCAGAAACTTCGCCAGCACCTTAGCCTTGCTGATTTCAATGCTGCAGTTGCCCCAGTCGCTCTCGCTAATGCACGCTTCCCGATGCAAGACAAACAGCAAAACCAGTCTCCTGGGGGGAACGAGCAAACAAGTGAAAAAACCAGCCGTCACTACCACGAAGCACTGCAATTAAAAGTTACGTATGAAGTTAGCTTGCAGTTTTCAGGCCAGATTTTCACACATTTAGCCTTTACCGTGGTATGAGGCTTGTCTTAGCTGTGGTGCAAAAGGCAAGATTAGAAAATCAGCACGGAATGCTACAGGGTCTGGAAACCCGGGCACTTCATTTTTCTGGATCTAGGGGGTGTTACAGGTAAGATTTTCAGAACTGCCGCAGGAAGCCTTCTCTCGGACTCCGAGTCTATGCACTTAGGTTACATCACAGCGACACATGTATGTATATAAGTTACATACACAGCGATATCACTCCGTGGCATACTCACAAAAACATTCTGCCTTCAATTCATTTCCTAAATACCCAATTGTCCAGCCTTTCTTGCCAACAGGATTCTCAATCGGTGTCTTTAATAGTTAATTTGTTTAGTCTGATCTATTAATAGGCAAAGGCTGTGCACTCTCCAGTAAAATTGACTGGTGTCTCAGAAGCTAACAGTTTTCCAAGGTGCAGAACGCCTGAGCTGGATCCTACAAACCTCCTGCGGCCCTTTTTGTTCTGAGAGGCAGTGGCTGGGCTGCCAAACACCACGGAAGCACAAAATAAATTAAAATCTTTAACAGAGTCCTCGATTCTCTGCTACAGTCAGGACTACGTTCGCAACTCTGTGGTGGTACGTGGCCCAGTTTCAAGGCCTGAACATTGTGAAGAGATCCTGCAAGAGAAAAGAGGCAAATGCAAACATCTTCCCACCTCACGTCAGTTTTATTCTCCCTTCTGAGTGACTTCTGCTGCTGAACCTGCTCTGTTTCTTGGTGGTTTATCCAAGGAGATGGTGAGAATGAAGAACAAGAGGGAAAAATCCATCCCTTCCCAGTAATTGTTTCCAGTGTTGTGCTCAAATACATTTAGGGCATCGCTGAAAGACAGCAGCCTTCCTTCCACGGCCACTGAGCACTTGAAATCCCTCCTGAGTTTAGGCTGCACTCTGAGTGCCAAACCCAAAGAGAGGGTTTGCTACCACTCCTTTTCATTTTAGGGCCACAAACCAGGTTTTCATCCTGCTTTTACACACCCACGTCATGGTCTCAGGTCCAGGCAACCCCTGGCGCTGCGGTGTGTGATGGGACAGCCTGTGACAATGACCAAGCCGCCGATTTTGGGGGCAGAGCACCACGTTCATCCTGTGGCTTGACATGCTGGGTCGCCGTAGACAAGTTGCTTTATGAAATCTGGCAATTATAATATCCTTGTTCCTTTGCAAAGTGCTTCAAGGCCACATATGAAATTAAAAGTATTATTAATGAGACAGCAACCATCTCTTTCAGGCAATAACCGTTTTCTCTCTGAATTAGCAGCTGACTTGCCCTTATTAAGAACCAAGCCTTCATTTCCAGAGGACGGGCACGTCTCGTACTCGGCTACGCAGCGGAGTGAACAAAATGTAAACAGCCCCGGCACGTACCGAGACGGTACGAGCACAAAAGCAGCCCCCCTCCTCTCAAAGCATCCTCCACGCTGCCAGGAAATACGGGATCAATCAAACGCAGCAGCCCTCGGGTCAATGGTTTCGCATGCGTAGGAAAGGTCAGTGATTTGTTTACAGCCTTCCTGGCACCACAACATAAGATGAAGGGGGGAAAATAGTTCTACGTACGGCTCGTATAAATCATCTTAACTAAATTACTGCCCTGCTTTATTCCATACATCATGAAGTATACTGAAAAGAGAGCCCGCTCTCATTTACCAAGAAAAAAAATGAAGGAAACTAACTCCTTCACACATCAGAGTAATATGGTCATGATCCCATAAATATGTCATATTTCAGATTGTTTTTAAAGTAATCTTTATAGGAAGTTCACATGCTGATTTATGGCCAATGAGAAAATACTGCGCTGAAACGGCTGTAAATGCCAGAGGGAAAAGAAAGCAACGTTTCTTCTCCTGGTGCTCCCACCCTGACTTCATTTAGCAACAACAAAACTGGGTCAGAGCAAGATAAGCAGCAGGTTATTCGGGAGAAATGAGACAGTTCGAAATAGATTGTCTTGTACAGTTGGTATCACACAATTAAAAAGTCAATTCCCAGTTAGGCTTTACAATGGCCAAATGAAAAACATAAAATAAAAAACCTGAATCCAGCCAAACCAAAATCGAGAAAGCTGAAACGGTGGCCAGAGCTATCACAGGGGGGATTTTTGTGGGCTGATGTTCGAAAATTGATTACTAATGTAAGTTTGTAATCAAGATCTGTTATCATTGTTATTTTTTAATCAAAACCTTAGAGCTGGAGGGAAATCCTTGTCACTGTGGGATGAGCACGGCCCTGCTGGCACGCCACACGCTGCCCACACTCCTTGGGGGCTAAGGAGGTGGGTGAGGGTTCGGAAAAGCTCAAAACCTTTCATAGGAGCAAATTAGGCCCTGGGAAGTCTACCTAGCAGGAACAGAGAACTTTTGAACAAACCCAGCACGTCAGGGGAAAACATCCACTTCTGATTTTTAAATGAGTTCTAAAAAAAATCAAGTAAACATAAAAGGAAAACAAGCTTTCGGCACAAAGGCCATGCAAATACTCAGACACCCGCTTCGATCCAGGGCGATTTTTCCTGTATTTCCTCAACTATTATTTGCCTTCATGAACACGTGTAATCACTCCCCAGAAAACTCCCCCCACACCCAAGCATTTTTAGGTGAGAAGGAAGGAAATATTTTTGATTCCTCATTACCTATTTCTATTTCGGGGCCCCCACCAATTTGCATTTAATGCTCGCTATAAAAGGGGCCCAAGGAACATGGAAGGCTCTTCAGTCATCAGCTTAAATCTGGATTCCTTCTTTTATTTCATACAAACCCGGTGTTTTAGTCAAAAGCAAATGTAGGACACTTACCTACTGAAATTAACAGACTTCACTGTTAATTTCACTGAAACAGTGTGGCCCTCAAGTATTAATTAAATCTTAAATTGCTTTCTGGGGCAGAATCGCTGGTCTAATTTTTATGGTCACAGGAGCATTGCTGAGAACAGGCTCTGCGACGTGTCCAAAGACGTTCAGCGAGTCAGTGCGAGATTCAGGAGAAACGAGAAAGAACTGGAGAGTCAAAGCCTCAATTTTCCCCGGCAAACACTCTGCTGCACTCCAAACTTTAAAACAAAATGACTGACACAGCCTGAAGCGGCCAGAGAGAGGGAAGTGAGGACAAGACAAAAGCTCAGGCTCCCATCAAGAGGGCAAGCTCTTGTTTGTCCAATTATTTGAACCCAGGGAAAATTAGACGGGGACTTAGTATGAAAGGGATGAGAATGATAACAGATAATGAGGTTGTTTTTCATTTATACCAAGGTCTCCTTGTAACACTCAGCCTTAAAATGGCAGAAAAATAGGCCCTAATCATTTCTCTTTTGCAGCAACTGTTACCTCCGCAGCTAATGCAAGGACTTGCCTCCTGGTACCACTCCCCCACTCAAGGTGAAGTGAGCAGCAAATCAGGAGCACGTCGAGGAACTGATTACAAAGGCTGCTATACGCATCCTTTGTCTTCGGAGGCCAACATTGTTCTGAGCGCATCAAAAAAACGCCGTGACCCCAAACTGTAGGAAGCACGAAGCTGTCTTGAAATCGTCTTTGCTTCCTGCTCCCTCTTTCCAAGCATGAGTTACAACAGTAGCTAAAGTTCAGGCCAAACGCGATGCCAGCTCAGACATCAGCCTCCCAACAAACAGCCAGGGAATACATTGTGAAGCAGATGTCTGGCGTATATTTTTCAGAGCTTTGTCTGAATAAACATGATTTCCTAACACTGAAGGACAGGCCTGCTTTCTGTAACACAAACATATTTTCCCAGGGACAATAGACTCATATTTACGTGCTAATTAGGAAAGAAAAACAGAGAAAAAAAAAAAAAAAGGCATTTTAGTTTTTAGTCACGCATGGCACCAGCAGTGCTCCTGGGGCTGTTTCCTTACCAGGCTGTGCCCCTGCGGGGTGGGAAGGCAGCCGACACGGCACACAGCTCAGGATTATCCAGCCTCGAGCTCCTCTCTTAACGTACTGGCAGAAGAAAAGGAGGGGGAAAATAAGAATCACCTCTGCTTCCTGCACCTTCAGGCCTACAGCAACCTCGTCACCGTGATATTCCTAATCTGAGCTTATTTTACAGGTCATCAATTCAATTTCTCAACTTCTTACACTTTTTGGTGCTCCCTCTTAAAATAATGTCATGTCAATCAATCATTATCTCAAGGGCTCCAATTTTCCCTTCAAGCCTCTTTAAAAACCCGAGCTTTCATTCCCTGTTCCTTACTCCTTGCCTTAAATTCACCTGCTTCAGCTACTCAATATCTTCAATTGTCACCTCCCTGATTTTATTTTATCTCTGCATGCTTGGTAGGCAGAGATAACAAACACACAAGTCTGGATTCAATAAATCTCACCTGCACTTCTGGGCATTCTGTTTCAGTGCAATGACTTATTACAGGGCCAGGAAAAAAGATACTAAAAGTAATAATTGCTTTCAAAACAAACAGAAATGCCTGATTCAAAAACTTGAAGTGTGGAGAAAGGGAGTAGAGAATATGCCAGAGCTGAAAATAATGCCTTAAATCCCACCATCCTTCAAAAGAAGGACTCGGTCAAACTCAGCTCTCACCTGCAGGCTTCAAAGTACTTCAAAGAAAGACTCCTCAACACTGCATTTTCAAAGCCCCTGGAAAAATATATTCACCAAAAACCTCAACTATGAAGAAGTCCCTAAGTGCAATCAACTCTGAGCTCTTAGCATACCAGTGACTGTGTTTTCACGCTCTCCTCGGCTACCAGAAGGGCAGAAACCTCAGCAATCACTCAAACAAGAAAAACAAACGAAGAAAAAAAACAGCACCAGGTGAGATTCTGATGTTTCACAGAACTCCAGAACTAGGGGGCTAAGTAAAACAGGAACCGAGTCTGTAACTTGGAATTACAGAAATGTGCATGCTACCCAGGAAGATCTGCTTTGCAAAACTGACCAAACGGTGCGTTCACTGCCTTTTGAAGGGCTGCATGGGCAAGAAGCTGAGCTTCTTATTTGAGTCTTTCAGTGGAGATTTTGAAATTTCTGTCAATAGAACAACCCAGATTTGCTTAAATTGCATTTACAGATTTGGGTCTTAAAGAGCAGTAAGTATAAATGCACTTGCACTTTGCATTTGCTCGGTGTACAACCAGGGTGTGATTGCAGTAGAGGCTGTGGAGATGCTGCATGCAGTTGGAGCTCCACGCGGTACCTCCTGTGACACCTGTGTGTAATATCTTTGGGAAACCTGAACCACACAGCCTGTCAAAGATTAAAATCCAGGTTACCAATGCCTCACGTTTGATATGTAATACAGAAAAACTGCAATCAGATATTCAGACCAAATCTTCATTAAGGAAACAACCCTAAGCTGCTTCAGCAATCCAAAGGAACGTAACATCCAAAATTAGAGAGGAAAGAAAACAAAGCAACCTAATAATTGTTTTCCCTTCTTCCACCTTTCGTTCCCCGAATAGCACTGACTTTACTTCCCTTGTCTGAGCAGATCCTGAAAGCAAGCATTAACTCTCAGGCAACGAGTCTGAATGAGATTGAAATGTATGAGCACAGCCACTCTCCTTTTAAGCAAACATTTCTGTCCACTACATGGTAAGGTTTTTATACAAACTTAGAGTTATTGCAGCTTCCTTGAAATACACAGGCTTTGAGTTAATATATCCAAAGACCTCAGAAAATGTTGGGGCCCACAAGTATTAAGCAGGGTTCAGGAAGACGGTGACTTGTGAGAGAGGCAGGATTTAGGGAGGCGAGTTATTATATTTGACAGAGCTTTTTATCACCTTTATTTATCAGGAGAGCATTCGAGAGTACACAATAACCTTTGCAGAGCTAGTGAAGAAGAAAACCCGCAATGATAAAATTCAAAGGCTAAAATAACGGTATTAGTAGGGTAAGTGTTTAATTGGTTACACACTGCTCGAAAGGTGATGGATTTATATCTGTTTTGCTGAGCTCCTGCTTTCCTGTATTCTGCAAGAGAGATGGATTGCATTAGGAAGAACTTGGAAGTCTTCCAGGAGAGTGCAGGGCAAACACAAAGTTCACTTATTTGTTAGCAAGCCGCTGCTTATTATGTCTCAAGTTGATTAGTAGCAAAAATTAACATTTCATTAAGCCCTCTGACAGGAGACAGGACCCTCTCATTAAACAAAAAAAGCACATAATTAGCAATAAGTATACATGGACTTCTTTGTGCATGGTTCTTTGTATTATTTTTAAACCGATGAAGTTATAACTAAGACTTTTAGTTGCACGCATGTGAAGCAACAGAAAGGCTCGGTATTTCCATGAGTTTCAGTGAACTCCTGAAGAAGTCCTGTCCTTAGTTCACCGGTGAGGTTGAATGCTGTTTAGGATTGCCGACACACTTCATTTATTTAAATTGGGAATTTAAAAAGGAGAAATCTTTTCCTAAGGTGAAACCCAAGCTATCTCTACACGTAACCAGTGACATCTTTGTCAGTACTCTGAAGCCCCTGGGTCTTTCCAAAAATCTCCTGGCAGAGGACAAACCTCAGCAGGGTGGTGGCTCGGCAATTTAGTGCAAAAGTAGACACCCAGAGGTTGAAGGACTCCTTCCATTTCTTGATGTAATCTCTGAACGATGCCTCAGGAACAGGGATGTCAAGGAGACATGTTTTATATCTGCCCGGTTCAAAACAAGTGTGTATTAGCAGGTGTCTCCCTTTTATCCAATTCTTCCCCGCAAGGGCTTATCAATTTTGTAGCAGATTCAGTCACAGTCCATTTCTGTCACAGACTTATCAACATGGTAATTCAAATTTTGCAGGTGTGATTACACCTGCATGAATACTGATGAGCTGAAAGTCTGACAGGACTTTGAAAAATGTGGACTGATTGCAAACTGCTGCAACCGCTCACTACATCTCGGCCACGTTAACATGCAACAGGCACGCCGCCGGAGATGGAGGACTGAAAAAGAAAGGCACGTCAGCTGTGAACTTTCATTTAAGACAAGGACCTACTTTTTGTTAGACGGAAAATAAGAGAGCAGCTGCAATTTCTGTTCATTTGGGGTGACAGAACGCTCAAAGTTTCTGGAAATCCTGCCAGAAGATTTTATTTGAGGCGAGGTTGATTTTGGAAAGAGGTAAATAAAAACAGGGCCTTGGTCCTAAGTTTTAATGAGTCCCAGAGAACATACACTACTCAGCGTTTGCAATTCAATCAATCATCTGTGTGATCCCTAGTAAGTAAAAACGGATACGAGGCTAGAATTCAAATGACTGAGAAAACCTGGAGATCTGGGATTGAAAGTTAGCAATTTTCCATGCCAAACATTTTCCTGAGAGAAAGCTACTGTAATGATAAACCCAGGGATCGTGTGAGCGTAAGATTTTTTTGTTCCTTTTACAACAGATTGTTTTCAGAGAAGGAGTCAAGAGTCAAAATTTCCAAATGAGAATTGTTGCAACATTTTAAACTGATTGTTCCAAGTTGTTTGCCAGATACCAAAGATAAACATCTGACGGATGTCAACAAGACAAAGAACTAGCAATTCTGATACCTGACAAGATGTATTACATCCGATTTTTGCATCAGCATATTGTTGAAGACACCCCAGTCGTTTGGAAGCATCTCAGATGGGCACTCAAGAACGAGTTACTGCCGAAATCAATGCCTCAAGCATTGGAGCACGATGCAAAGCTGCTCATCGCTTCCCCCCCATCCGTGGGGACACTTCTTTACGCTGACCATCTGTGCTGATACCACGTAAACCCCACAACCGGTCAAAGTGGCACTTGAGGATGTAGTCTAGGATTCAGCTTGGTCCTTCTGTACAGAGATAAATTTTGTGTTCTGTAGAACGATATAAACTTTTTAAACTAAAAGCAAAGGATAATACACTGGAAAATATCAGAATAAACCCCACCTTTCCGTAAGCAGGAAAGAAGCAATTTAGAGGATCAGTTCAGCTGGCCCAAAATGTTACTGCTGCAAGTGAACCAACTTAAAAGACTGTAACGAGCTCTCTTCTTCCTCTCATTTGCACCTTTCCTTATTTTTCTTGTGCAAAATGATTTCACTGCTTTACCCTCTGAAAGAATCAACGCAAAGAGGTCAGTTACTCCAGTGCGCTTACTGGAACATTAACATCAACCATTTAACATCAGCTAGGGTTTTGGGCCATATTATATTTTAGCAGAAGGAAGAAACTGATAATAATCCACTGTGGACGCTAAAGAAAAAGTGAATCGTATCTTAACACATACTTGACGTAATGCCTACTTTGTGTAGGCCTTCCAAGGGTCCTCTTTGACATTAGCAAAGCAACATACATTACCTAATCTAACATACATTATCTAATCTCTCTTACCCTTGCCTTTAGGATGCAGGTCAAGCTTTCAGCCATTGAAAATGCATGGCAACTGCCCACTATCGCCTTCCACACACCACGCTCTTAAATGCTTGCTAAACACTCGCATGTCGAATGAGAAAATCTATCAGGACAAGAGACAAAGGTGGAGGGGAAGATACGTTTCCTGAGCTCCCTCTTGCTAATCATTCTTCCATCTTCACTGCTTCATGGCAGTCCAAGAATAACATGGTTAGAAATCCAACAGGCAGGAGTGCACGCGATTCAGAAGGGGACAAAACTTTGCAGAACCTTTGACCAATGCCAACCGCAACCACCTGAGCAATTTCAACTCTGCTGCAGCGAGCAGAGCCTTGACCCTGACCCAGGCCAGTCCAGCTCCCTCATTTCTGTTCTGCATGTTTGCAAGGCCTTCCAGAAAAGATTGGTCTGCTGTGCCAGCCCTCACTCTCAGAAAAGCACAAGTGGTAGAGTTAAAACATAACCCAACTGATTTTTTTTTTACATTTGCATTAAAAATTTTAGCTTTTAGGTGTTTTTTCCCCTCTCAGACCTAGACACAGCAGGAAAGAGAACAGCACATGCAAAAACAGGGCTCTTTTCGCAAGGCTGCCTATCTCAGCAGATAAGATTTTAAAAAGACAGTAAAATGATAAGAGCTGGGAACACCTCATTTAGCACAGGGCTTTGACCTCCGTTGAAGGCTTGAAATGCTACTGTAATAGAATAAAGTGACAACATTGCAGGTGCCGGATTGTGCTGGCCCAGATTCTGGGCTGTGAACCATCTCAAACTTAGCTGAAACAGTGACAAAAGCAGCTTTGAGTACTCCAAACCAGCTCCTACAATCTTCAACGCCAAAGATATAAAAGCTCAAAAAAATACAAAGTAAAAGCTCAAAAATAAATAAATAAGTAAATCCCACTGATGCACTTCCTCTTCTGTGTTCAATGACTCGGAGCTTTCCAGCTCGCTTTCCTCAGTAACCAGCAGAGATTTCTGCCTTTAAATGAGTGGCCACATTTGTGGGGCTTCCAAACAACAACACACTGTCAGCAGCATGATTTGTTCACCCAGCTGGAAGTTGCACTCCTTTGTATTTTATTTGTTTGGTAGGTTTTTTGGCTTTTTTTCCTCTCTAAAAATTCCCCGTCAAATTAATCAAAAAAGTAGCAACAAAAAGCAGACAAAAGAAGAAAAATAAGAAACCTGTCTCCTACCCACCTTTCGTGCATGTTGTGAGATCGAAGCAACCGAGTGCTCCTCTCCACGCAAGTCTCCTGTGGACAAGGAGCCGTGAAATCATTAGCACTACGGTCATTATGTGAGGTTAGGAACAAAGCTCCGCATAACATCTGCCTTTTAAGACCTGTCTGAGGCTGAGAATTTGTGGCAAGTTCACTTCAATTAGCTCAAAAGGCTGCTTTACAAACCGGGCAGCTTCTCAACGCGCCAAACCATTTGGAAGCGGGTTTGTGGCGGGACAGAACGACTTCACACAATGAAGCTCCTGCAGATTCTCTGCTGCGCCTCAAGCTCTCAGCCTTGCTTTTATGAGGTCTTGGACTCCTATCAAGAGGAACGCATCCCAGGCCTACCTCGAAGACAGTTAATTAACACAGTGCCTAACGGAAAGCAGCATTTTTCTTTCTCTTGCCGCAGGTTCATGCTGGTACGTTACCAATGCAATTGTCGTCTTACTATTTAAACACGCTGCCTTACAACAGAACTGTTCCCCAGTGGTTATTACAAATGCTGGTTATGAGCCTAATTTTCTCATCCTAGACACAGAAACCCTATCAGTGGCCTCAGCAGAAGCTCAGACCTTCAACCAGTCCAGCCCAGAAGCGTTTGCTGTCCATCCTCAGATAGCAATACCTATCTTTTTCTCTCAGCACACACCCTGTAGGCAAGGAGTTGACCTTCAAATCAGTTCTCCCTCCGCAAACTATTTATTCAGGTCATTTAGAGATGGTCAAGACAGCTACATGCTTCTCTGGCCTGTCATAAAGGAGTGCTGAGGGTGTTAGCCTGGGGAAAACGCCGCCGAGGGTGTTAGCCTGGGG